>NC_077234.1:66818501-67033501 GCF_027887165.1 Monodelphis domestica
TCCTCCACTACGTGAAATGTCTTCAATATGTAGGAAATAGCCCAATCTGTCTCACTTTGGGATTGTTTGAGAAGTATGATCTTGTGTGTTGGGTTTTCTCATCAGAAGAGCTGACATCACTGAAAAAGAAACCTGGTTTGCAGCTTTTTTACAGATGTCAGCTTTCAGCCAACAAAAATGACGTCTCCATCTTTGTGTCATTCTGGAATTGATAGAAACATCCATTTCAGCTCTCTAGAAACAGATCCAGAGAGAGGCCCAGAGACCCCTCGATTTTAACATTTAGCCAGCCAGTTTAGCAAACTATGCCTTGCAAAGGTCTCCCTCTGGACATAGAGAAAGGACCTTGAATTCCAGGCTCTCAAGGGGTAACCTTATACGTCTGAGGCAACAGATAATGCCTATTGCAAGAGGAAGCATGTCAGAATTGATGAACACGTCTCACTGTAAGAAAACCAAAGTAAATATGAGGTGAGGAAATGCTGTAACATCAGTCCCTGGAGGCAAATAGCATATCCTCTGAACACAAAATGGGGGATTAGAAGTCTAAACACTACTTTGTTAATCATCAAACACTCCAGGTTTAAGGCTTACAGTAGAACTATCATTGAAAAAAAATACTTCTTTGACTGAAATTTTCTGGAAAGTGGGGTTCAGAAACTTTCCAGGAATAGCTTTATTTTGCATATTTTAACTTCTCATACTTAGCTAGAGAGAAGCCTAGGCAAAGAAAACAGAGTAGCAAAGTGGAGTGCAATAAGCATTGACTTTGGAATCTGAAGATCTGGATTCAAATTCAGAATCTTCAATTTACTACCCACATGGACTTTGAACATGTCACCATCTAGTCTCTGGGCTTTAGTTCCTTCCTCTGCAAATTGCAAGGGTAGGTTAAGATCATTTTCTAAGTCTCTTACAGCTCTAAACACCCTAACTTTATTGTCACTGGAATATTCAAATGAACATTTTTTTAATTTTCCAAAATGAGTTACTTGCTTAATACTTGAGTGGGTTTAAGTGAGTGCAAAAGAGAGCAACATAAATATATTTTCCATAACAAATGTACAGCAAGTCTTTATTCCTGCTGCTTTTCCTCCAGTTTCCTGACAACAAAGACACAAAACCTGTTATCATGTTTTTGACATCTTGTCTCGCTGCCATTCCCAATTATGACCTTCTAGGTATTATAAATGGAGACAAAGTCTTGGTTAGCATGCAACAATCTGCAAAGAATCTTGTCTTGAAAGGCCTTTAGGCTTGCTTGCTTTTCATCAAAAAGGTAGCGTGTTAGCAAGTGGTTGATTTATATTTTATTACTTTGTACTCCCACGATAGGCATCCCATACAATTCAATTATAAGAAATATGGCTCTAATAAGAGAAAGTCGTCACTTTCATATCAACCAGCCAATAATCAAATCTTTATTAAATTCTTTTCCGTTGCAAATATTCTCCTCCTAAACCAACCTATCTTGCATAATGCTTATTTATGAGCAAAGTAAGCCAATGGAGCAGGATTCCTTTGGGGGTAGCGGGTGGGTGATAGAAGAATATAGGATGCACACAGCAAGGGACAGCCTGGAGACACATTCTCAGCTCCTAAGTATCTTTGGGATTGACTAAAGAGAGTTATTTGATCCCTGAATTTCTTATCTGAAACCCTCTAAGAGAAGCTTCTGCTAGGATGGCACAAATCTCTGGAGGATGGGGGAGGCGGAGGGAGCATTCTAGATAAGGGGCATGGGCAGCCTAAGTATGATTGCACTGGGGATCTTGGGATTTGCTCTGGAGAGTGCCCCGAGTTCCTAGGATAAAGCCCAGCATCTCCTAATGGACTTTAGCCTGGTTATTGCGACCCCCTTACTCCTCTAAGGGAGGAATCCCTTACTATCTCAGGCAGGGCCAAAGAAGTCCTGCTAAAAATGGGAGTGATCAGGGATATTCATGGAAAGTTACCCCTGGTGGATCGGATGGCAATATAGAGAGAGGGGGAAGGTGGAGGAATCTTCTTCCCTTAAAAAAGGTGCTATTTGGCCCTATGATGATACTGTATTTATGCATGGTTGGTAAGTCACTAAAAGTCCCCAACAGTGAGCATAGCTGAAAAGAGGTTCAGTAGAACCATAGGAAGGACTATTCTTCCATTTTTCTGATGGTGGCCATTTCAGCATCATGGACCTTGAGTTGGAATTCTCCCTTCAGAGAACTCGAGCTTCTTGGGGCCAAACTGTTCCATTTTTGTCTTTAGGTACCTACCATCTAATATCTAATAAATCCTTAGTCAGTATTTGTTGATGGGAGCAGAAACGCAGAAGAAACACATTTGTTCAGTGGGGACATGACTGGGGATGTAGACTCCAAAGGATCACTCTATTGCAAATAGTAATAATATGGAAATGGGTTTTGAACAATGATACATGTAAAACTCAGTGGAATTGCTCATTGGCTATGGGAGGGGAGGGAAAGAACATGAATCATATAGCTATGGAAAAATATCTACATTAATTAAATAAATCAACTTAAAGAAAAAGAAAAAAATTGTTGAATTGAATTGAATGACAGAGAAAATAGGAAAAGCAGGATGATAGATAAGTGAAGATCTAGAAGAGAATCCAGAGATCAAGTCTAATCCAGTCATTTTACAGATTAGGAAACTGAGATCCATTCAATAGGGACGAGGAGATGAGATTTCAGGAAGTAATCAATCTTAGACCATAGCCAGCAGTCCAAGCCAGAAGTTCCAGAGTTAACAGAGCCAAGGGCCAAGCCAAGCCAAGAATTAGAAGCCAAAACAGGGGTCAAAATCTAGCAGAAGTAATTGCAGAATTGGCCAAGCCATAACAACCCAGAAGATTTCTGTGGAACCATTGTTTCCTACTTCCTCCTGAGGATGGCACCAGCCAGTGCCTGGGAACCTTGGGCATGAACAATGCAGGAGGCAGGTGTGAGCTGATTTGGGCTTTGCAACTGCTCCATGAAGCCAGGAGATGGGGAGGGAAAAGTGCTGACAGGAGGAATCCTGTCAGAAGAGTGTTGACAGGGTGAACCTCTCTTGAGAATAACATATGCTTGGCTGAACCAGATATCCAGTTCTTAGGTAAGGCCCCAATTCTTCCATCAGAGAGGGAATGTGGGGAAAGAGAAAGATAGGACTGAGGCCATTATCCTTTGCTCGGATCTTGTCAGAACTTTTTTGGGGTAACTTCTTTATAATTTTGGATCTCCCATTCTCTGTCTCTCTCCTTTTCACTCTCTCTCTCTCTCTCTCTGTTTCTCTCTCTCTCTCTCTGTTTTTCTATCTCTCTCTGTCTCTTTCCCCCCTCATCTCTGTCTGTCTCACTCTCCTTTCCTCTCTCTCTGTCTCTATCTCTTTCTCTGTCTGTCTGTCTCTCTCTTTTTCTCTGTCTCTTTCTCTTCCCCCCCCCCCACTTTTGTGCTTTTGAGGAGTGAGTGAGTTTTATCCATGTAGTTCTGGAAGTGGAAAGAAGAAAACCTGAACTTATACTCTACAATGACACTTAGTCACTGTGGGACTCTGGGTAAGTTATTTAACCTCTGTGTGGTTTAGGTAGTTCCTCAGGTAGCTTACTTAGCTCTAGTCAAGTTTTGATCTTTGTTGGTAGAGGGCATTCCTATCCCGATAGACTTCTTAGCCAACTCTAGTTTGCAAATGGGAGAAATAAAATGTTGGTCCCTAAGTCTTATAGTTAATTTAGCTAAGAATCTGTGATAGTGGCTTCCCCAAAGTCACCTATTTATTTGAGAGATGCCTTGTCTGCATGCATGTTTCCACTGAAATCCTACTCTGATGATGCTTCACTGTGGTATGAGGCTGACCCTGGGTTTCCCAGAGGCTATTTCAGCAGGGCATGAGGTCAGGCATTCTTCCAAAGCTGGGAAGTTTGAATATGGGCCTGATGACAAAATCTGTGTCTGTTTTTCAAGGGCTAGCCTTTCCAGTTGCCTTATATTTTACAACCCTTCTTGACTTCTGTCATCTAGCAATACGGGTCTCCTTGCTGTTCCTAGCCCTGGACAGTCCATCTCCTTGACTCCATGTATTTCCGCTGGCTGTACCTCATGTTCTCCCTCTTGACCACTTCCTAAGTTCCTTTTTATTATTTAGTACTCTTTGGCTTTCTTTAAGACTCAGCTCAGTTCCTATCTTTTGCAAGAGACCTTTTCCAATTCTCCTCCCTGCCAGAGCTTTTACCCTCTAGATTACCTCTCATTTACACTGTGTAAATTGAATATGTTTGTGGTTCTTTGCATGTTTCTCTCCCATTAAGCAGAGAGAACTTTAAGAGAAGGGACAGTGTTTTTTTTTTTTGCTTTTCTTTCCCTCCCTACCACTTGGCACAGTGCCTAATAATATATCACTTAATAAAAATGTGTGGATTGACAGTTCTGAGAAGCTCATCACCTCAAGTCTGGTCAATAGGGAATGAACTTTGGGGCTTCTAGAAAGGTATCGTGATGTAGGTAGATAAAGGCAGATCTCAGAGGGCTGAAATCATGGATCTTTGAAATGAATACTAAAGAATATTTATGATGTCAGAGCACCCAGAAAGAACACGAGAAGCCCAGCAAGTCCGGTGGTGGTTTGGTCTACCAACGCCAAACACTAATTTTTAAAATTTTCAAACAGAAGACTTAGCAACATGTGGTCAAAACCTTAAGCTCCACATTTTCATTAGTATTACATTTCCCTCAAATGATAAAGTTTGCAGAACATTGAGGAAAACAAAGATTAGTGGCTGGTTCGTGATTCTAATGTAAAATCTCTTGAAGACTTCGCTATACTTAACATCTTAGAAATGAGTTGCTTGGGCTAAATTTTTGTTTATATGGTACTGTACAATATTCAGGAGCTCAAGAAGCGTGACGTGAGGTAAAAATTATGTCCACCTTTCAGGTGAGAATTAAAGGTAATTACTTGGATATCAGCAGATCCTTCAAATTCTTTTACCTCTAATATTTAGCTAATGGACACAAAATTGATTCTTTCTTTATTTTTTTCCCTTGGGAGAAGAGAAGTGAAAGCTATTTGGATAATTTCTTCATTTCTCCATTTCACTTTGCTAGTATCTGTCTGACCTACTCTTAGCAGATGCTTCTATTCTGAAAAAAATGTTAAATTTCCCCTGTGCAAACATAATAGTAATTTTCAATGTTTATATAACAGCTAAGACTTATGTAGCACATTAAGGATTGCAAAATGCTTTAAAGATATCATCTCATTATATCCTCATGTATGGAACTGCTAAACTTGAAAATTTCTAATGTTAGTAATTTTCTTTTATTAATGAGATTACAGTTCTCCTAAAATGATTTGCTGTGACTGAGAACTATATCACCCTTCCCTTACCCTGGTAAGGAGCTCCTCTTAAATGAACTTAATTCTTGGGCAACACCCTGGTACTTGATCCCTTTCTCAGTTTTTAATACCTAATAGAGCTGGGTCTAACCAAAAGAAAGTATGAAGGTACTTGATGTGCAATGTAGAGCAGGTATAGGACAGCTATTTATTTCCTCCATAAAAAAAATGCTTAAAACACAAGAGTCATAAGTTTCATTGACTTAAACATGAGGTAGTGATTGACCATATAATTGCTGATAAGCTCTCCCAAAAAGTTGATATTTAAGACATCAAAACACAAGATACATTCTGAATTGGTATTTCATTGTTTCTTCAATGCAGCTCTTTTCCTTAGGGGTAATTGTTTTCTGGCCATCTAGTCCAGGACCTGGAGTCTTCCTTTTACTGGTGGCCGTCTTCTCCAGGAAGCTCTGGAGTAGTTGTAGGCTCCTTCTAGCAGCTTATAACAGCTCCTTCTTCTGGTTCACTGACCAAAGGACCCAGGAACTCCTGGGGGTATCACTCCTGAAGAACCCATCTCTCAGGGATACTGAGGTTCAGGGTTAAGCTAGACCATGCAATATATATGTTTGAGGTTGACATAACTGCTGGGGAAATCCAAACTCTTTGGAAGCCCTGGAGAGAGAAACATACCACATATTCAGGAGGGAGGAAAAGAGAGACACCCCAGAGAAAGTAGCTTTTCTTGCTGGAGTGGCCACTTCCTTTGATTCAGCACCTCCAGAGATGACAAATATGGGGGCCAAGGAGTTGCTTGCATCCTTCCAAGGTACTGAGTGCTTTAGTACTGTGCCAATGCACAAAAGGAAAGATGAAAGTAATTGTGTCACTGGAAGGGGTTCAGCTTCAAAGACTGCACATGGGATGCTGGAAGGGACCCAGCTGCAGGCATGCTCTGTGGAGCATACTCTAGCTAAACCTGTTGGGGGTGGCATATTCCCCTAATTAGACCCATTGTGCAAGCATGTGGAGATTAAACATAAAATAAACACGAGGACATTTTGGGAGGGGTGTCACTAGAGGGATCCAGAAGAACTGATGTAGGTGACCAATCAGTCAGTAAACACTTATTACACATGTAAGCTTTGGAGATACCAAGTGATGTAAAAGTCTCTGTGCTTAATGAACTCATAGTTTAATGGGAGTAACAAAATGCAAATAATTACATGCAAAAAACTATTATTATTATTGGATAAATTGGAAATAATCAACAGCCCCTGTTTTAAGGAAACTGGGGGAAGGCTTCTCCTAGAAGGTGGACTTTTAGCTGGGACTTGAAGTAAGCCAGGGAATCCAGGAGGTGGTGATTGGGAGGAAGAGAATTCCAGGCAAGAATGACAACTAGTGAAAATGCCAGGAGTCAGGAAATGTTGGGTCTCCTTTGAGAAACATATAGATAGCATGATTTTAGAGATACTAAGAAAGCTTCCCACTCTGCGGATTAATACCTGAAATAATTTGAATGGGGGGTGGGGGGAGCCCATCATGCTACAATTAAAGATAAGACTTAAAAGCACATACCCTGGGGAGAGCAGTACAAATGATTATTAACCTGAAGTGTAAATTACCATGACAAGAGTCTTTCCTGAGAATAGGTTTTCATTAAACTCCTTTAAAGGAAAGTGTAAATGATCATTACATGATTCTTTCCTGAGAATAAGTTTTCATTAGGAGAAATTAGGAGGGAGAGTTTTGAGGATATGTATTAGATAGAGAAAAAAAAAAGACAGAAAGGGAAAAGTTGAATATCAGATACATTTTTACCTTTTTAACAATTTTGCCCAGGGCCACTGCAGGCTTATTTGATGATTATATTGATGGAGTTCTCATATTTCCCTAGATTTAAAGTTAGAAAGAACCCCAGAAGTCATCTAGTCTCACTCCTATTTTTTTAAATGAGGACTCTGAGGCCAGGATTAAGTAACCCGAGGAAGGATACATAAGTAACAAGAGCTTAGATTTGAACTAGGTCCTCTGGCTCCAAATCCAGTACTTGTTCCCACTATAGAAAAATTCCTCTTTTTTTTTCTATTTTCTTTTTCTTCAGACTATTCAGTTATCAAAGAATCTTTGAAGATATATTAATGGGATCTGGAGACATCCTGAGAATTGCTTGCCCCTTGGTTCCTCTCTACGTTATGGGATATCTAGGCTGTTTTAGGATCACCATAGAATTTCAAGGGAAACCAATTTTATCAAAATGAAATTGTCAGAATTTTAAAAAATTAATAAGTTCACAGACCTCAGTTAAGAAACTATGAATAGGGCTAATGTCTTCTTGGATTCAAAAAAGCTTGAGAAAAATGGCAAAATGAATTTAGTTTCTTAGAGAAGAGTAGTTCAACATGAATATGTTATTTTGTTAAGGACATTTTTAATGAGATAGTTTTAAATACATAGCCTGGATTTCACTTAACTCTTCATTTTCTCATTTATTAGAGTATATAGTTGGTTTCAGCAAGGTGTCATTGTGGATAGAGTGCTGGACTTGGAGTTAGGAAGAATTGAGTTCAAATCTAGACTCAAAACACTTTCTAGTGATGATAAAGAAATCATTTAATCTCTATCAGCCTTACTTTTCTCACTTGGAACAATAAGTATATTAGTAATTATGTGTTAATAAATTGGGGATAATAATGCTATCTTCTTTCTAGTGTTGTTGTGAGGATAAAATGAGATAAAAAAATTTTTTAAGACTTTGCAAACTTTAAATATGCTACTTGTTCTTATTTCTTAGAGCTCCATTATCCACCAATGACTAATTAAGAGATTTTCATACATGGACTTTGGAATGTTCTTTAACATTAAATGTAAATATATGGAAAACTAAGGGAAGATTTAGTCCTATAATACTGAATAATTATATTAAGAAATCATGCTTGCTGAATAAAAATGATAAAAACAATAATACACATAATTTATGTGATAATTTAAAGTTTCCATGGTATTTTATATACATTATCTTATTTGATCCTCCTAATAACCCTGTGAAAGGTAGCTAAGATGGCTTTATTATTTTCATTTTTGCAGAAGAATATTCAGAGGTTGAGCATCAGAGAGAGAAGTAGTAGAGGCATGATTTGAACCCATCTTCCTGATTCCAAGTTCAGTGCTTTATCCAAATCCAGAGTTCTCTTTCTCTTTTCTTATTTTGTGATCTTTATGACTAAGTCTGATTTTGTCATTTGTGAATTCTGAAGCATTTTGGCCATCAGAATATTTTTTGAACTTTGATATCCCAGGCCATTTCTTTTAGACTGACTCTGAACCATCCAAGTGGATGATGATATAATTACCAGGGGGAGACCAAAGTTACCTCCAGACTTACTGTGAGCATAATATCAAGGTTTGTGGTCTCCAAATTTGCCTCTATGAGCTAAGCAGTAACTTTGAAGAGCCCTGAACAGATTCAGTGAACAACTTAGAAACAGTGGGGTGTACAATAATGTTTGTTTTAACATTTCTTCAGAGGAACAATTACGGTTGAAATGAGATATCCACACATTCAGGGATATGTTTCTTCTATGGTTTCTCCTGATGCTTTTTGTGCTTAATCCCATATTAGTGTTTTGGAATCTAGTGGGCTATGGATGGGAAGTAGATCTTTTCTGTCCTAGATAATCATGAAATAGATGTTCTACTCACAGATATCCAAGCATTCAATCAATCAATCACCAAGCTTTCATTAATTACTACATTCTAGGCACTGGGGATAAAAAAAAAAAGAAACAATCCCTGTTCTCAAGGAGCTGACATTCTGCAGATCATTATATCTGGGTATACACACATACATTTATTGAAATTGGAAAAAAACTCAGAATAAATGAAAAAATAAGCAATATAGTTGAGGAAGCACTACCAGAGGGAGGGGACATCAGCAAAGACCTCATGTAGAAGATACAAGTGAGCCATTTTATGAAAGGGGGATGTGAGAAGGGAGTACATTTAAGAGAAAAATATCCTATCCCCAAGGAACTCATAAGTGCTGACAAACTAATATATTTTTAATGCTGCACTTCCCTCATCTGATAGATCTATATCTATGCCTATGCCTATGTCTATGTCTATATCTATATCTATGTCTTTATGTCTCTCTATGTCTATATTGATGTCTATATCTTTATCTATATGTCTATGTCTATATATTCTATGCTTCTGTCTGTATCCATGTCTATATCAATGTCTAGATATCTCTATGTTTATATGTATTGATGTCTATGTCTATATCTGTCTTTTTCTCTGTCTGTATCTATGTCTATTTCTCTGCCTATGTCTATATCTATGTCTATTTCTCTGCCTATGTTTATATCTATGTCTATTTCTCTGCCTATGTCTGTATCTATGTCTATTTCTCTGCCTATGTCTGTATCTATGTCTATTTCTCTGCCTATATCTATATGTCAATTTCTCTGCCTATGTGTACATGTCAGTTTCTCTGCCTATGTCTGTACCTATGTTTATTTCTATTTCTCTGCCTATGTCTGTATCTGTGCCTATTTCTCTGCCCATGTCTTTATCTATGTCTAGATCTAAATTGATGTATATGTTGATGTATATATCTATGTTTATGTTGATGTCTATATCTATGTCTATGTCTCTATCTCTATGTCAATATCTATGCTTCTATGTCTTTCTCTATATCTATGCCTATATCTATATTTCTATGTTTATCTCTATGTCTATGTCTCTCTTTATCTTTGTTTCTGTCTCTATGTCTATGTCTCTATCTCTTTATCCATGCTTATGTCTATGTCTATTTCTATAACTTTATTATATCTGTGTCTGTGTCTCTATGTCTGTCTATATATTTATATCTGTCTCTGTCTGCTTTTATGTCTATATCTATTCTATCTGTATCTATTTCTCTATGTCTATCTCAATGTCTGTGTCTATATCTATGTCTGTATCTCTATGTCTTTGTATCTATGCCTATGTCTGTCTCTATGTCTATATCTCTATTTTTATTGTCTATATTTTTTATTTCCCTGTCTTTGTCTTTCTTTATCCATGCTTATATCCACATCTGTTTCTATATCTCTATCCATGTCCATGTCCATGTCTATAACTACATCTATGTCTATCTCTTTATCCATGTTTATATCTATGTCTGTGTTTCTATGCCTACATCTATATTTATGTCTAAGTCTCTAGGTCTATCTCTATATTTACATCTACCTCTCCATATCCACATCTATCTCTCTGTAGCTATATCTTTATCTCTATATCTAGATCTACATTTGTATCTACAACTGCATTTATATCTCTATATCTATAACTATCTCAGCTATATTTATATCTTCTTTTGTTTAGTTGTTTCAGTTATGCCCAATTTTTTGTGACTCTATTTGGGGTTTTGTTGGCAAAGATACCAAGTGGTTTGTCATTTCCTTCTGTAGCTCACTTTGCAGATAGGGAAACAGTGTTAAGTGACTTGCTCAGGATCACTTAGCTAGTAAATGCCTGAGACTGGTTTTGAATGCAAGTCTTCCTGACTCTAGTCCAGCACTTTATTATCTATACCACCTAGCTACCCTATTTGTATCTGTTTCTATATTTACGTCTCTATTCACATCTACATCTCTGTATCTGTATCTCTACATATCCTTTTTATAAATGATGTACATTTAAAATTTTCTTACAAAGAACATACATTGAGAGATAGCTTGACAGTGGCTAGAGAGCTGGTCTCTAAGCCAAGAAGACCTAGATTCAAGTGCTGTCTCTGACATTTACTGACAATGTGACCCTGGGTAAGTCACTTAGCCTTTTGGTGCTCTAGGCAACTAAGATGGAGAAGGGGCCAATCTAAATTGATAGAGGGAGTTTCCTGTCCTGGAATTTGCCTAAATGGTTTAAAAAATCACATTTCTAGTCCCTCATTACTAAAAATTACATTATATTGTAATGAAGGATTAACTGAATCAATCATGAAAATTAATTATATTTTGTAAACACAATTAATAAAAAGTTTAAAACATCCAAAACAAATACTTGCTAAATTTGATCAAAACTGTGCAATCTTAATATTGTGTGCTATCTAATTACATTATAAATTATCTGAAAATCACAGGTTTGTAGGAATCTTAGAGGGTTAGTCCAAGCCTCTCATTTTATAAATGAGGAACAGAGTCCCATAGAGATGAAGGAATCTCACCTGGGTTACCCGAGTCATCATTAGCAGAGGCAGGATTGCAGCTTGAATTTATGGTGTTTCTAATGTTTCCTTCTTGTCTTACTCTCCCAGGCAGTTTTTCTTTGTTATTCACACAAAACAGGCACAACAAAATATATAGAAACATTAAGAGGGAGGCTAGAGAGTGACTGGAAGGGAGAGAAATCAAATACTTGTTAATAAAAAATAATTCAAATACAAAGACACATTGAGACAGCTACACACACCCAATCAAGAGGTTCAGTCAAGTGTTCAGTCCCAGGGATGTGTTCTTCCTTTTTGGAAAAAGCTCTAATCCTACTAACTTCAGGAAGAGGAGAGCAGAGGAATAGCCCTGAGGGTTGAGGGGGAATTGTGGGAAGCTTCAGAAAGTACAATAATTAAAGGAGTTTAGATCCTTGCTGAGCTCTTTAAGTCTGTGAAATGTGGTAGGGAGAACCCTTGGAAGAATAGTTCTTCCTTTTTCTAGCCATGTGACCACAGGAAGGTCAAAATAACCTTTCTGAGCTTCATTTTGTCTCTAATAAACTGTCCTAAAACACACAGTCTCTTCTAGGGAGACTCTTTTATAGTGCTTATGAAATGAGAATTAGGTTTGGAAAGTGCCATATTCCCTACGCCTAGCTCCCCAAGTGTCCCAGGGTTACTTTCGGTGTGGATATCATGGGATCATAGAGTTGGCATTTGGAAGGACTATACTGGGCTTATTCATGTGATGTCTACTTCCTGGCCCCACTCTTCCATCATCCCTATCTTTTCTTCTTCCTTCTTCTAACCATTTGCCTCACCATATCAGGGAATTAGTCCTCCATGCCATTGCTTGAGAACTTCCCAGTACATCCAGTACCCTCCTCTGTGTATGTAGCCTTCTCTCCAATGTAAGCTCCTTGAAGGTAGGAATCACCATATTTACTTGTATTTGTTCCCCCTCTCCTCTTCCTGTCCACTGATCACAGTGTGAGATATATGGTAAGGCTTTCATAATTGCACAATCTGTCTAGTACAACCTCTTTATTTTATAGCTATGTGGTGTAATGGTTAGATCTCTGGACCGGAAGTCAGAAGAGATTTGGGTTCAAATCTGCTCTTACGCTAGCAGCATTATTCTGGGGAAGTTATTTAACTTCTCTCAGCCTCAGTCTTCATATTTGCGAGATGGGATTATAACTCTGCCATGAAGGATTGTACGAGCATCAGATGGGATATTTGTAAGGTGCTTTGTAAACCTTGCAGCCCTTTATAAATAATATAATAATGTGTTATTTATGTTAATTAAATATTAATTAGTTAATTTTTATTATTACTAAAGAAACTGCAGTCTTGAAAGTCATCCAGGTAGTAGAGTAGGATTTGAACTCATCTTCTTTATAAACATTCAAAATTATATTGATGTCCATGATGTACATATAAGAACATGCAGGTGCATAGCATATGCATGGCACTCATTTATGTACCTGTATTCATTAGAAAGATAGGCAGCTGGGTGGTACAGTGTATATAGCACTATGCCTGGAGTCAGGAAGACTCATTTTCCTAAGTTCAAATCTGGCCTCAGACACTGAGGAGTTGGGTGACCCTGGGGCAAGCCGCTTGCCCTTATTTGCCTCAGTTTCCTCATCTGTAAAATGAGTTGGAGAAGGGAATGGTAAACCACTCCAGTATCTTTGCCAAGAAAACCCCAAATGGGCTCACGTAGAGTCTGAAAGGACTGAGCAACACACGTGTTTAGAAAACTTCATTTGCGCACCTTTCTTCCTAGTCCGCGTCCATCTGGAGAATGCCGGCAAACCTGTTTACGATGCCGGTATGTAAATTCCACAGTCCTAAATGATTTCTTTATTGGCCCATAAACCATAAAGGACTCATTTGAAGACCTTCTGGAGGGGCAGAAAGTAAAACTTCGGGGACTTCAAAGACGCATCTACTTAGTGTAATTAGTAACTCGGATTTATGGAACACCTTTCCTCGAAGAAGCTCCAGGCACTTGCAGGAGAAGTTTTCAAAGAGGGGGGAAAAAATTGGCGGGAGAGGGAGGAATGATCTCCCAGCCGGTGGGTGCAGTTGTGGGGAGCTTAATGGAAGGACAGGATCGGGTGGTGGAAACGTCTCATGAAAACTTCTGCTTTACAGTTCGGCATCTCTTTGGCCATTTTGGGGGGGGGGTGGATTCCCGAGTCAAATGGTTAGGTCAGGGTGTGATGTGACCACCTCCCCTCAGCCTCGAGGGATAATTAGAGACGGAGAGAGATTGCACAATAGTGATGTAAGCATCCTGGGGATGCGCTGCTGACCCTGGGGACACTTGGGGTCAACTCAGGGGAGTCCCTAATTGACTTCAAGGATCTCTAGGATCACTGCAATTTCCCCCAGGGCACATGAATAACTGTTTTCTGACACTCCCTTCACACCCATTCCCTCCGGACAGCTTTTCCCACTTCAACTAAAGCTGCCCCCCAGGGTCTCCAGAAAAAAAAAAAAGATTTCACAGAGCCTGGGGACAAATCCTTACACTCTGAAGTTGCTGACTGCCTCTTTGCTTTTCTCTGCCGGTCGGGACCGTGATTCTCTCCTCCCCCCCTCCCCCAAATCTTATTCCCCCCCCCTCCCCCTTCTTCTATCTTCTATATTCCCATCAGTCTTCTCTAGTCTTCCTTTTATTGTTAGGTCTTACCCTCCTTTTTCTCTCCTTCCTCGACCCTCCTTTCCTTCATTTTCTCTAACTTTTGCATGGCTGGATCTACTCCACACTACAAAGGCAATGTGGAAGGATGAGACGATTATGTAATTACACAAAGGAGAAATCTGCTACTGATGAAAGAAAGATTGGGCGGGGTGGATGGAAAGGAAGGGGGGAGGGTCGGGGAGACTAAATTGTCAGAACTAATCGAGGTGACCAGATGTGGGTACATATTAAACCCTAGAGAGAATACTTAAGAGAATTTGCCCACAGTGAATATACATTTAATCTACTGTACTTAAAATATTTTTAAATCTGTATGTATGTGATAGTAGGTACTATATATGTATATATATGTCTGTCTGTTTACCTACCTTCTTATCTATCTATCTATCTATCTATCTATCTATCTATCTATCTATCTATCTATCTATCTATCTATCCATCTATCTGTCTGTCTATCCATCTATCTATTGATGATCTGTCTATCTCTATCTGCCTCCTCTCTCTCCCTCTTCCCTTCTATCCCTCCATCCTTCTCTGTCTCTGTCTGTCTCTCCCTCTCCTATTCTACCTCTCCCTCTCTCCTCTCTCTGTCTCTGTCTCTCATTCTCTGTCTCTGTCTCTGTCTCTGTCTCTGTCTCTGTCTGTCTCTCTGTCTCTTTGCCTTTCTGTCTCTCTCATTCTCTGTGTCTCTGTGTCTCTCTGTCTCTCTCTCTCTCTCTGTCTGTCTGTCTCTCTCTCTCTCTCTGTGTTTCTGTCTCTCTCTTTCTGTCTCTGTGTGTCTCTCCCCCTACTCCAACAACCATAGATTATATTGAACACCAAGACAAATGGCAACAGAAAGGAGAGGCCAAGTATATTTAATTTCTTTTAGGCTGGTTGCCTGATTTTCTTCAGACCCAGACTGTTTTCTTTTATCCCTTTAGGCACTTAGGATAGCATAGTATTTATTTCCTTTCATAAGTGCTCTAGGCACTGCTCTTAAAATATGTACTTATGCTTGTTTAGTTAGGGTTGAGAAATCCTCATCTTGGTTTACATTTTAAGGTCACTAGACTTGGAGAATTAACTGAATATCCATTTTTAAAAATGAAGATCCGCTTTGATCCAGCTTAGGAAAGGTGCTTAGAATAAGGGGGGGGGGGGGGGAGACAGGATGATGGTTGTTTCTTGTAATTAATGCTCCACTGATAGACATTGTAGGGTTGGAATTAGGAAGAGTCCTTCCTTCTGGTATTCCAATCATGTGAACTTAATCAGTTTTATACCAATTATCAGAGAGATGGAAGGGACTATAGAGACCATTTAGTCCACATTCCTCATTTTACAAATATGAAAACTGAGGCTCAGAAAGGTTGAGACTTGTCCAAAGTCATAAAGATGATAAGGAACAGAGCCAGGATTCAACTAGAGGTTCTCACTTTCAAAATTCTGTCCCCCCTCCCCATTTTTATTATATTGTCTCTTTTTTCTTAACCCCTTACCTTCTGTCTTAGAATAGAGAAGAGCCCTAAGAGTTAGACTATTGGAGTTAAGTAGTCACACATCTAGGAAATGTCTAAGGTCAGATTTGAATCTAGAACTTCCCCCCTCCCCCCATCTCCATCTTGGCACTCTATCCAAGGAGCCACCTAGCTGCCCATCCATCACCTCTTAAAGAAAGAAAACAACTTTTTTTTTTTTTTGGTAAGTACCTATTCACCTTCAGGGATGGATTATAGTTCTGTTCAAATGAGCTCCTCCTCCTTCATCTCAATTGTTTTTTTTTTAAACTGCAAAACCCTTTGATGATGGCACACTGATAATCCATCAAAACTCAACCTTGGTAAGCTTTCAACCCTTGCAACTAGAGGAGGGAAGGATGTTTTCTTTTTTTCCCCTTGTCTTAGCACCAGCAGAGCACCCTCATTACAGTCAATCTTTTTTTTTTTTAAACCCTTACCTATTTTAGAATAAATCCCATGTATTGGTTCCAAGGCAGAAGAGTGGTAAGGGCTAGGCAACGGGGGTTAAGTGACTTGAAGGGTCTGAGGCCAAATTTGAACCCAGGACCTCTAGGTCTGACTCTCAATCCATTGACCCACCCAACTGCCCCTACAGTCAATACTTTTTGAAGAGGATAACGATGTTGTCCAGTCATTTGCTGAAAGACAAAGTTCAGCCTTCTCCTTTATGATTTCTTTAATGTGGGTACTCCATCTAAGATGAAAATAATAACTTAGCCATGCGCATTTTCCATTATGCAACATGCTGGTGGCTTCCTTTAGTTTTCTTGATTGTTGTATAGGTATCAGTGGAGTATCCAGGCTTTCAACTGGTTGTCTCTTGGCATCATGGTATGATCAACATATTTTTTTCTTTTATGAAGCTATTTTCTGTGACATCTTTATCTACTTTTATTTTGTAATTTTTGTTTAATTCTTCTATAGCTTATTGACTTCAAGTAATAACAAGCAGATTTTGGACTCAGACTTTCAAATAAAATTTTCCATACCTACCTTTTCTTCATTTTTGAACCTTGTACACACACACACACACATACACACACACACACAATTTTGAACTGCTGCATCAGAGATGGTAGTAAAGGCACCAACATATAACCAGTGTACTATATGCTGAATTAGAGACCTTTATTTCCCTGGCACATGAAATCCACATCTGTACCACTCCACAATCCTCTTTTGGTGTATAATATTACATTTGCTCTAGCTACCTTTCCTGATGGTAGCCCATGGTGCTGTCCCCATTATACCTCCCTCCCTTGGGCTGTTATCCCCATCCTTTCTCTCCTGGATTCCAAATGGTCTCTCTGGGGGAATGGGACTTCCACTTTAACTGTAACTTTAACTTCTCTGTCTCTACTTTTCTTTCCTTTTCTAACCCCTTCCCCCAACCATGTGAAGTGCAGACTTCCTATGCTATATCTTTCAGCTTAAAATGGACGGGCAATTTTGATCGATTAAATTTAGGATCAGAAATTCATAGAATTATAGTATTGAGATGGATCTTGAAGGGTCATCATACGCATCTCCACACTCACAGGCATGATCATAATTTCTCACATATCTTATTTTCTTCATGGTGAAAAGGTCATCATCTAGTCATATCTATAAAAGGTCATATATAATACAGTCGACTGGAGGGTGGTCAGGGAAGGGGCTTCTATGGCTAAGGGGCTGTATGACTAATTCATGCTATGGACCTCTGATTCCTCATTGGTAAAATAAAAGTACTAGAATAAAATGATTCTTAGGGTCGTTCCCACCTCTGCGATTTCATGATTCCTCTAGTGCCTTACTCTGGCATTAACCTCCAGTGGAGTGCTACCCTGATAGCCTTGGTCCTCTTCTGAAAATCGAGGATGAACAACAGCCTCCCTGATGCCTCATTGTATCTAAGAGATGATCCTAGATTTCCACTCCCTAGAATGGCTTCAAGCTTGGGACCAGCCAATGGGAGAGACTATTCAACTGGTTGACTATATAGAATGATGCACTTGAAAATTATATTTTTTAATGCAACCAAGTCCCAGAGGGAGATTGATCTTGGTGAAGATAGCAGCAAATCCAGTAGAATCATGACTTCTTGGAGCACTTCAAGTCTTCAATTCATTCATTTTTTTACCTCATTTTTACTCTTCTTTGTCAATATATCCTGCCAGGATAAATTATATTGGTTTCTAGCATAAAGAACATTTTAGTTCTTCTCATCTTACCTCTCCTTGACTTGCGAAATAGCACTGGCCAAGCTAATCTCTTTAGACACTGGTTGTTGTTTAGTCACGTTTGTAATAGAGTTGTCTTCCCTGAAAAAGAATGGCAAAAGGACTTTTTTATTGTCTATCTCTTGACTTTGGTAACCTGTTACCTCTCTTAAAGCTCCAGCAACCAGTTGATGAATTTGTTGACTTAAAACAAACTAAAATGTCAATAAAATGGTTCTTTGTTTTTAACAATTGGGTAGTATGTCTTTATAGAACACATTGTGTTGCATAAAGTATACCTGATTGCATGGTGGCTTTGACTGAAGTTCACGTTACATAATAATGGGAGCCTTTCTTAGAAAAGGGTCATGAGTGATATTTCATATACCAGCAAACACTGGGACCTACCCTAATGGTTACTCACCTTTCATGATTATGCTTTCATAAATTATGCAAACTTTAGGCTGGGTTGTTATGAGTCCAGGAAATGTTGCCTAGACAGAAAAATGTGATCAGATTGATTTTCCACAGTTCTTTATTTACCTTGGTTTCGTGCTTGGGACCCAGCAGCATCAATCCTGCCTCTTGCATGTCGGTAATGGAACTCCCTTCAATTTCTAGAGCACCTTAGTTTTCAAAAGAGCTTTCACTCCCACCATCTTGTCTGATCTACAACTCCATGAGGTTGGTAGAGTAGTTGTTAGCAGCCCCATCTTATAGATGAAGAGATTGAGTCACAAAGACCTGGTTTAAAGTCATAAGGGAGTTAAAAGTCAGAGCCAGGACTGGAACTGAGGTCTTATGGCTTGGAATATAGTTTTCTTTCCACTACATCATGCTGCCTCTCCTGGTATGAGGCCCCTGGAAAATGGGCCAACTAAATTGTATATCCTGCATTGAATTTTTCCACTTTATCCAGACCTGGCTTCAGAGTAAGGCTGGTCTATATGACAGTGGAAGAATCAGACTTGGACCAAAAAATGTGGTTTCCATTCAGCTGCAGTAGCATAAACAGAATCGAGAAATCTTCTAAACAACAGCTCACTTTTTACAGAGTCCTTTTCTGTTTTCTTTTCTGAAAGTTGGACCTTATCTCTGAGCAGGCACAGAAGGAAGCTAATAAAAGAAATTGTTCCCTAAACCACTTCTTCTTTGGGCAGACGATGCTATCCCAGATAAAATGAATGATAATTCTAAAGCGAGCACATTCCCAATCTTCTATGTTTCTGGACAAGGAGAGGTGCATAATGCAGAGAACATGGCTTTACATGCTGGCTCACGAGATTGCTTCTTTCCCTCTCATAACCGTTCAAAAATGAATGTTGCAGGGGAAGAGATTCCAAGCAGCCTATTGTTTGCTCCTTGGGCTTGTTTTCTAAGTTTTCATTCTTTTCCGAAGTTAATACCCTTGAATATCTATGAGCTGTCACATTTTGGGTAAGTAATAACTGTGTCAAGCTGTGCTGACAAAATGTCCCAGCATCACTGTTAATATGCATTGTCATTTTAAGCATGAAACAGTTTAGCTAATGATTTATCTCGTATAATGCAGCACTTGGGGCAGCTGTATGATTTGTCTCTTTAGCAAGTCAAGTAATTTCTTTAACAAAATGTTAAGCACAGATGGGCCATAAGCTGTCAGTTAACCATTATTGTGCATACATCTGCTTGCTTTCAATGCACTGTTTTATGTATTCAGACAGTTACTTAGCTGTAGCTCCCTGAAAAGCTGGACGTACTCTGATTGGCAAATAAAATGTTCATTTGTCTCTTCTTCCTATTGTTTTGTTTTGGTAACACATGTCAGCAGCTCAATTACCCAGTTCATTAACAGCTCCCAGTGGACATGATGGCCAACCCATGATAAGGAGGGCGATTGTGGCACATATGGGCAATAATAGCCTGTCTCTAGGCAATTGTAAATAAAAATCACTTGGCCTGGCTCCTTTTACTGGGACTACTGTTTTCTTGTTCCTCTTCAGAGTGCGAATTACCTTTTCTTTCAGTGCGACTGAAGCCCGAACAAATAAAATATAGTTCACTGGTTTTAAAATTGAAAAGGGAAGAGAGAGGGTTGGGGTGAAGACGGAGGATATCCAGCTCTCCATGGCAGCTGTTGTTTTCTGTTTTGTTTTAAAATATGACTGGAAAAGGGATCGTTCTGAATATCAGAGGCTGTTCTTAGCTAATTAATTAGTTAACTAATCAGTTTACCTCATTGGATAGTAGCACATTTTCTTGGAGTTCCTCCATTTTCTTTTTCTCATCTGAGATTTTAAATTCCTTGGTTCCTTGGGAGTTAAAAAAATAGCCTTTATTTATTTATTTGCTAGTATGCTGTTTGCAAGTAGTAGTAGCTTTCAAGGAGGTGTGGCTTGTAAAAATTATAATAATTATAATAAATAAGAAAAAGTAATAATTTTTACAGGCTTAATCAAAGAGACTCATGTCAGGAATGTAATTATTTTTGTTATTATTTTTCATCAGGGAGACTAAGCTTTAGGGGAAAAGGGCTAAGAGCATCCGTGTTAATTTCAGGCCTTTTTCTGCCTGCCTAAGTCAATCATGGATTTCTTTTTTCACCTCTGTTATTGGGACAAGTTCACAGAGGCGCTCCCACTAATGTGTTTTTTATTGCTCCCTGATTTCCTTTTAAGGAAATGATTTGGTTCTTTTAAACACCGGTGGGATCAGGAAGGACATGAGGACAAAAATGTCAATATCATAAAGTATCTACATGTAAACCCCTCCATTAAAAAAAGAAGTCATCATTTAAAGAGTCAGAATCAAGGATTCATTTATTGGAGAACTACCGACTCCCAACCATGAAACCTACCAATTGTTGATATTTTGCTTAGGGGCTATCTCCGAAAGGGCGTGGATTCTTCCCATCCTTGTATAGATTTGGGGTTCCTTGGGTGACCAAACAATATCGTGAAAGTGGTGGATATGGAAGAAATGGGAAGTGGGGGGACTGGAAACCAAAATGGCAGGTTCAATGAGACCCAAAAGGTCCCTGCCACTAGAATCTTCTGTTGGCCATCCTGGGCTACGCAGCTCTGGGGATCATTTTAGAGAACTACAACAGCCCTTATCTTAAGTAAACATACAATACTCAATGTTGTGGATTTAAAATAACTCACAGGTGACTGACTGAGCTGACTTTAGACCTTCTGAACTTGTCCCCTGCTGCCTGCCATATTCATAACTAATCTGTACTCTCCACCCAGGGTAGTGGGCACTTGGGGAGTTGTTGACTGTCAGACTTTATTTGTGCTATTTTGATTAGCACAAACCTGGCAGGAGCTTACTTTGTTTTTAATGACCCCTTGCTGCGAGGCGGAGGTTTCAGGAGGAGGGCCGGGTAGAGAGGAGGGGAATAGCATTACATTTCTCCAGCTAAGAAGCGGTGGATTGCCGGGCTGGAACCTTAGTAGGTAAATGATTGGAGACTCTTCAGTAGACTTTAGTGCTCTTGCGTGAGCTTTTATCTTAAAGGTGGAAAGGAAACCCCAACCCAGAAACACCTTGTGAGAAAGTGGCTCATCCTTTTTCCCTTTGACTAAAGGTCTTTATTTTTTAGGGGGCGGGGGGGGGGGGGGATTGGAGATGAAGTTACTGATGAAGAGAAAAAGGAAAAAAAAAACCCAGTACCGGCATCTTCTGCTCATTTATCAACTAATGACGTAGCAATTGCTCAAAGCTTAGATCCATGCGAATACAGGTTCTGAGTCTTTTTCAGCAGAGCAAATGAGCTCTAAAGATTTATCCCAAAGTTCCTACAGGAAAAAAAAATCAGTGGGCTTTTATCTCGCAGTAATTCATCTATTTTTACTAGATCTATCCACATCTACCTATACATACATACATACATACATACATATGTATATATACATATATATATATATATATATTTACAAATGTGTTTTTGAAATTACAACAGAAATACCTCAAGTACTTTTGAGCTTGTGAATTAATGTGAAAGAGAAGGTTCCAGGTGCTGAAGCCTCTGGACTGGAGAGGCTTGGATTAACCCCTACTGTGCATCCATTTCAACCTCCCCCCTTCCCCCCCAAAACCCAACCTCCCCTTTCTCATCCGCAGCAGCTTTCTTTGTCTCTCCTGCGTCCTGCCAGGCAGGTGTCAGAGCCCTGAATGCGCGTAAATGCCCCGTTGATGGATTCCACAGATGGAGCGTGGAAATTGGTAGAATAGGCCTCAGCCACAGGCCATTTCTTGAGACCCAACAAAAGCCTCCAAATAAGTCAACAAAAATCCCAAAGATCACAAAAGGAAAGTGTCATTTGTCATTTACTCTGGGTCTGTGAGGGAGTCTCAGTCTTGCTTCACTCCTCCTGGCTTGCACCCGAGTAAACACGATAGAGGTCATTCACATCTTTCTCAGTGTAAAAAGGCTACTGCAGATCAGTAAACAGTTAGATGCCCCATTGTGTCCCCCCCTCCCCTGGTGAATGATAACGCTCACAAGTGTAGCAGAGTCTACAATTAGCCCCAGAGGTGCATCAAACTTTGAGTTGTCCCTTGAAAAGCCTCTCGGACACATAGTATTTAATTTGGGGGGCATATTGGGGAAAAGAGTGTCCTATATAGTTCTCTGGAATGACTTAACATCCATCTTGTCCTAAGTTAGAGAAACCCACCATCAAGGGATCAAAAATTATTTTTATCGTTCAGCCTAGGGACATCAGCCTTGAAGAAGGGAGAGGTACCAGTCTCATCTGGAAAGAGACGATTTTATAGCTAATGGGTGATTGCCAAGAAATCTTTGCCTTGAGAGTGCTATTGAGGGAGCTCTCCCTTTCATCTACCTTCTCCCACCTCTGACTAGCCTCCTGTGTTTGTGAAGCATATTGTGTGATATCTGAAGTGAACATAGACTTGAGCTGGTTGTCATGTTTTGGTTCTTTAATTATTCAAATGAAAGGGCTTGCTGGGAGGAAAAACAATGCAGCCGATACATTCATGGGAACTATGATTTTGTTGTTCAATTTTGCCTTCACCCATGTTAGTATTGTGCTTGTCTGGAAACTGATCATTATAGAATTCCATGTGACTAAATAAATCCCTATGAAAGTCAGGAAAGATTTTATGTTTAATAGTATTAACTAGGATGAAATATTTCCTAAGGCCACAGAACAGGTCACAAGGGGTTAAGGGACAAAGATTTTCTCTCTAATTCTGTAATTCCTTCTTTAATTAAACTTCATGGTTAGTCCACTGGTGGTACTTATAGTTTCTCCTCCCATTTCGATTTGCTCCTGAAGGGAGGAATTTGTAATCCTATGGAGTATGATTGTTGTCCAATCTTTGATCCCTTTTGTTACTGATGACTCTCCTTTCCCCAAGCTTAATTATGGAAGTAGAAGAATGATGGGAAGACATTGGGGCAAGTAAAAAGTTAGGCACTGGAAAAACCATAGGTGGTTTTGACATGAAGAGGTAGATTAGATGGTCCGAAGAATTGCTGTGTGAGGAACCCAGGTGAAGTGGTAATGGCTCCTAAGATGATCATTTGTGATGCTTTGGGGGCTAGGTTCATGCCTACTATTTCTTGCTGAGTAACTTGAGAATAACTCCTGTTCAAGGTTATATGGGTAGTCTTATTTAAAACAACTTGAAATGGTTTTCAGCCCTCCAAACCTTGGGTTAAACTATCTTTGAAGAGGTTCTAGTAAAAAGCTAGAGAAAGGGAAGTAATACTTCAATGGAAATGTGAGCTGGGTGATCAGTTTTAATGATGGACTATAGAATGGCAGACTGGATTGTGGAATCAGTGATCTGTAATGTCTGTTGAGATGGACTGAAAATGGTTGGTATGGTGAATTGAATGTTCTTGACAGATCAAAGAGTGCCTGCTTGATGATCTGGATGCATTTCTTAGTGGTAGACCACAATGATTGAAGTAATAGACACATTAATGGTCATAGTGGTTGTGTGGGTTAGACATGCCCATGATGTTACTGAAAAAACTCCAACTGCTATTGGAAAGTTATTTAAGATTTGGGCAGTATCTGAATAATTAACTTGCCTTTGAATTTGAAGTCTGTCCCTTCCTTTTTTCCTTTCTTCTTTCCTTCCTTCCTCTTTTCTTTCCTTCCTCTTTTCCTTCCTTCCTTCCTTCCTTCCTTCCTTCTTTCCTTTCTTCCTTCCTTCTTTCCTTCCTTCCTCCTTTCCTTCCTTCTTTCCTTCCTTCCTTCCTTCCTTCCTTCCTTCCTTCTTTCCTTCCTTCCTCCTTTCCTTCCTTCTTTCCTTCCTTCCTTCCTTCCTTCCTTCCTTCTTTCCTTCCTTCCTTCCTTCCTTCCTTCCTTCCTTCCTTCCTTCCTTCCTTCCTTCCTTCCTTCCTTCCTTCCTTCCTTCCTTCCTTCCTTCCTTCCTTCCTTCCTTCCTTCCTTCCTTCCTTCCTTCCTTCCTTCCTTCCTTCCTTCCTTCCTTCCTTTTTTCTTAAAAAAGAATTTCATATAAAAAGAAATGTATTTGAAAAATACTAGAAGAGATTTAGTGAATAATTTTTTCCTTTCTTTTCCACTTAGACTGATCTTTTTAGCACAATTCTATGTTTCTATATTCTAGAAGTTTATTTTGGATGGGAAAATGAGTCTTTAATGTTAATTGGTGTCAGCATATCCACAAAAAAATCCCCCCCCCTCAATGTCACTTGCTACTTTGGTGGTATTTAAGTGAGTTTAAAGTATTTAGGTAGCATGAGGCATTTTAGGTGATTATAGGTCATTTGAGTTGTGAGAATTTCAGTTTCCCAAAGTACTTATTTAAACCCATGAATTAATATGGAAGATGAAAGTAAAGCAATCTTGCAATTGTGTTCCTATGACCAATGCTGTTGTTTTCTTCCATAAGTATTCAACTTCATTCTGAATAAGCTAAATTACTTGGATACTTTGATAGAATAATGAACTCTTGAATGTGGGCGCTCCATCCAATGGTTCAGATTGCAGCCACCCACATATTCTTACCCAGTGTAACCCTTGCTCAGGCAGCCCTTGTGAATTTCCTGCAGGTGGTCCAGTGAATGGGATAAGGGTTTTGCTCTTCATGTTCTGACATTACATGGGTACCAATGAAGTGCATAAGCTGCCCATCTAGTCTCCCTTGCTCTTGCTAAATGACCAGTGTACTTTCTTTTCCATCTGTTCATTTCTTTGATAACTTCTCCACATATTTCTTTTTTGATTACTTAAAAAATTGGTCATATGTTTTGGTCTTTTTATGCCTATCATGCACCACTGAGGTGAAAATATATTATTGTTTTTCAGAATTTATATTGTCATAACTGCTTCTGTATAAATGCACTGTCTGATTTTCCATTGTATCAGAAAAAGTAGCATCATGGCCCATTTGACCCTATTTGAGAGAACTTTCCTTCTTCCTATTGTCTTTATCCATAACCCAATCTTTTCTGAATTTTAGCTTCTTTTTTTGGTGACAACCTCCCTCCTACAAAAATTATGCATATTTGATCTTTCTATCTATCTATCTATCTATCTATCTATCTATCTATCTATCTATCTATCTATCTCTATCCATCCATCAATCTTTATTTTGAATTAGGCATGTATACATACATATATGTATGTATTTTCTTAAAATAACAAGTTTTGTGATTTCTTGAGATATTCCAAGTTAGAATTTGGAATCTCTACATTGATTTCATCTTTTTACAAAGGACTGACTGAAACCAAAAACTATTCTTCAGGTCCTACCAACCTCTACAGTTGTATCCAGCTCATGATGATGCATAGAGAGCAGTGTAGGGACAAGCGGAATAGGTCAGCATCTTTGCCCTGAGGGAAGAAGCTTGCTTGGCTAATGCTACCTGGTAACTGTCTCTTCCACTTCCAAGCTTTGGCCTAATCACTGCTGAACAGCCTGTGGCCAGAGAAATATATGAGATCTTTGGGGCCATAAAATTCTTGCTTTCCTAACTTATATGGAGACCTCCTGGGTAAAGCTTGTTTGTCCTTGGGAGGAGAGGGGATAATAATGATTTTAGGGTGAATAAAAGCATGATACAGAAGGTATTCTGGGAATGGGTTTTGATATGAAAAGTAAAATTAAAAAGATCTAGTCTGAAAGATGAGAAAGGAACTGGAACAAGTGAAATCAATGATACATAATGAGATAGGATTGAGTCAATTCACTGGGAACTTTTAATTAAATTACAATTAAAAGTAAAGCTTGATTGCCATTTTGAAGGAAATATGTTACTTATTCTATTCATATGGATTTCCTTAAAAATAATAATGATGGATCTTTTATTTGTGTGTAATTGTGAGAATCGTTGATTGATCTGCTGGCATAAACTACTGAGTAAGAAATGAGAGTAAATAATTCTCATTAATGACAAGCTTTCTTTATGAATGCATGTATAGACTATGATTGGTTAACCATTTAGTGTAATGGAATTTTTCTCCTTCTTAACATGATGACTAGACAACCAACACAATTTCCATATGAGATTATTTTGAATCTAATTGTGATGTCTCAGCAGTCTGACTAGTTAAACTTTGTTCATAGTCTCTCAGTTACAACAGTCAAGATAAGTTCTTTTTTTCTCATTTCATTCATTTGAAAAACAGTTTTGTTTTCATTTCATTGTGATATGGTATAAATAGGTAAAGTGTTTTCATTAGAAGCTTGAGTCATATGGCATAAAAATGAAAGAAAATGACTTGACTCTTCACTCTTAGCTAAAATGAGATCAGTTGTGACTCTGTGTTCTTGGTTACCTGTGAAAGCTTCACATTGAGGAGATTGTTGCAAATCAAGTTCTTCACAAATATTTTATTTCATTTTCATTTAGTTATATGTGGCACTGGTAATGCCATAAAATGAAGCATAATGACTATTCTTATTTCTGGGGTTTTCTAGAGATAACATTTCCCAGCTGATAGAGTCGACAAACCCTCAGACTGCTGACTTTAAAAGAGATTACTCCATCTCCTTTGGTAATTTTTAGTTTTGTTGTGATGGGGAAAATGGGCAAAGGAATGAGAGTGAAGTCATACGAGACTGCCAAAGTAAGCAATTGATTCAGTCAGTTTTTCGATGGGAAACAAGTTGGTGTCACGTTTGGGGAAATTGTTCATTTTACTGCATTTTGGTATCACTTGGACATAACTTCAAGCTAAGTTAGGTACTTGGAAGAGAATTCTCTTTTTGGTCATGAAGGATCTTCTATATGCTGAGCCATTTAGTAAAGATTCCTCCAGTTCCTTCAAAGGGCAGGCAATATCTTGTTAGAGGAGAATGAAAAATGAGACTTTCAAAGATGCTGGAGCAAAATGATTGATGCCAGCAAACATTTATTAAGCACCTATTATATGCACTAAGGAAGGGTTAGGGATATGAAGGATCAGTTATTAAGACTCAAGTCTTCACCCTGGTGGTGCCTACCATTTAGGAGGTACATTATATCTAAATGAATAGCATTCTATAAAATGATACCTGATCATTTGTCATCTGGTAATCTGTGGCTGATAATCAATTAACTGTGGGACCTGAAGCAAGTTGCCTGTCTGAACAGAGCTGTGTGGACAAAGTGTTTAATTATCTTGTCTCCAAAAAATGTATACACAACATACTTTTACATTTAATCTGCGTTACTAGCATTTACTCCATCACTTTTTTATGTCTAGACAATCAATGAAAATATATCAAGCCTAGATTTGTAGCATTTGCTGATTTCTGAGGTCTAAATGCTCACACTGAAAATTTAACAATCTATGAACTGGCTTCAGTATCCAATTGTCTCTAAGCTTCAGACTTTCTTATGAAAAATGATAGCAGTTAGCATTTTATATAAGATTTGCTAAAGGCTTTATATAAATTGGCTCATTCAGTTTTCACAAAAACCCTGGTGCTATTATTATCCCCAATCTACAGATGAGGAAGCTGAAGAAATTGAGACTGTGGGAGAAATTAAGTGATTTGTTCAGGGTCAAACAGCTATTAAGGAGGCAAAGAAGGATTTGACCTCAAGTATTACTATCTCCAAGTCCAACCTCTCTGATGCCTAGTTATTTAGGTTTAAAACTTGCCTAAGACTTTTGGGAAATCAAAAATATTATGGATGTTATGGATAATAATTGCATTAAGTTGCACAGTGGATAGAGCACCTTGCCTGGGATATGGAAGTCTCATCTTCTTGAGGTCAAATCTGACCTCGCATACTTATTAGATGTGTGACCCTGGACAAGTCACTTAATCCTGTTTGCCTCAGTTTTCTCATCTGTAAAATGAGCTGGAGGAGGAAATGGCAAATCACTCCAGTATCTTTGCCAAAAAAAAATTCAAATGGGGTCATGACTGAAATGACCAAACAAGAAGAAGTCCTAAAGTGTTTTTGTAAGGAAAATACTTTGTTAATCTAATGGTGCTATATAAACTATTAATATTATCATGGTGATTGTATTGTAGCTATAAAGGGAGTAGTTATTTTTACTAAATCCATGGTATATGCATCATCATCTTAATGTACTTTTGAATTTACTAATAGCTATAAAAGGCTATTTTTAGCTAGTATTGAATGTATTCAGAAAAATCATACTTAGACTACCTATATAAGTATATATTTATTTTTGTATTTTATTATTTCCCCTCACCTATGACAAATATGATTAATTCTCAATTTCAGCTTGTCATTCTTCAGTGTTTCAGTAGAAAAGCACAAAAAAGGGCAAACAAGCAATTTAGAAATATGAGGCTCAATTGACTAAATAAAAAAAGAAAAAAGAAATATGAGGCTCAAAAGAAAATGAGATCAGAATAGTATATTTTACAAATTTTTTTTTAGAAGTCACAGTTATTAGAGTATTTCACTAGGTAATTCTTTAACTCTCTAATGATAACCTATAAATTATCCTTAGCCTATCTATACTCATACACATAGCATATATTTACAGATAATCCATAATAACTGACAGTTCCCAACACTGATAAAATCATAGGATTGAATAAAGAGTACTTTACTGATAGTGGAATAGAACCTCAAGTTTGTGCCTTTAAGATTAAATCGGGAGCAGCTAGATGGTTCAGTGGATTGAGAACCAACCCTAGAGACTGAAGGTCCTAGGTTCAAATGTGGCCTCAGACACTTCCTAGCTGTGTGACCCTGGGCAAGTCACTTAACCCCCATTTGCCACAGACAGTAGTGATTCTAAGTTGGAAGGTAAGGGTTTTTAAAACTTTATTTTTATTTTTATAAAGATCAAGTCTAGAGTGGCTTCCAGAGGTAGTGAGATCCACCTATGGGGCTTGTGGAGGCTCAGTGATGACTTGTCAGAGCTGGAGCAGAGGGAATTTTTCTTCAGGTGGTGGGAAATGATCTTTGGAGTCCCTTCCAATTCTGGGATGTGTTTATAATAAGCAATTTGGTTTAACATCCTTTCCAGCTTATACTCTGGTTTTTAAGGGCTTTAGAAATGATAGCTGATATTTATGTGGTTAAGATTTGCATAAGCAATACATAAAATACCATTAAAGGATTTTTAAATAAATGGCAAATCACTAGTCCTATTCTTCCTGGAGAAAGAAATGGCAAATCACTCCAGTATCTTTGCCAAAAAAACCCAATTGCACAAATTGTTGGGGCAATATGATTGATGCCAGCAAACATTTATTAAGCACCTATTATATTATTATAACTGGTTATGCTATTGTGCCAGAATATCCTTCAAACTTATAATATTCATACCATCATTTAATATTTAGTAGAACAGTATTGCCTTCTTAAGTATGGAGTCATTTTTGAAGTTTGTGTCACATTCATTGACTGCTTTTCCTGGTTGAGAAATTTGTGGAAAAATGACCAGTCCTGTGTTCTAATAAGTGGGACTCCAAGGATCCCGGAGGATCTGAGATTTTGTAACGCTAAAGAAAAATATTCATAAATCTGTTTTGTTGAATAGGGAAGTTGGAAAACATCTCCTTGGACATCTTTAAATAACGACAATGATAGCAACAACCATGCCAACAATGCTACCTGAGAGTTTGGCTAGAATGCCAACCCAAGAGGCCATGTTCTGTAAAGAGTCCAGAGTGGGGACAGTTCTCTTAGGCAAAATCAAGCAATTGGGTCTGTGCTTATGTGTTCTCTCATCTAAGTAATTCACAAATACACATAGTAAATTTCATACCTGGAATTTCTGCGCACCCCAACCCAAATTACTGTTAACTCTAATTACAAATGATTTCCATTGGATTGCTCCCTTTAGGACTAGTTGTCTAAGTCACTTCCCATATTAAGTGGACATGCTTTCCTTCCCTTATATGCCCTTCTCCTTCCTAGCTTATATCTCCTATGACCTCTTCTTATTCATATGATAAACTTTATGTACTTATGTGTGAATGCGAGAAATCTATGAGCCCAATGTTACTCCTAATCCATTTTTGAAGCCACATGTTGATAATAAACAGGGTCTTCTGACAACAAAAAATTATTATTTTAAATATCAATGGATTATAAAGAATAACATTTCATAAAAATAATTATCATTAAAGTAATAAATAATCCAATTTATATTACATTATATTAATAAAATTAAAAATGTTTATTCTGATATGACAAAATTGATCTAAAATTTTGCAGTGGAAAAATACATGTAGATATGTGTATGTATGTGTATGGTTAGGATTATACACCGGAGCATAATGAGGCACAATCAAGGAATTTGAAAAAAAAACCCACAACATTCTTTCATTCCAAAAGAATATTTATGTGCTATATTGCAATGATGTCTCTATATTGTATCAATTTATATAATACAAAATACAATTATGTACATATATCACATAGAATAATGAAATTCTTTAAAAAATTGTAGCCCGAAGCTATTGTCACTCTCCTATATAAAATAAATCTTCCCTTTAAAAAAGAAAGTTTTTGGCTCCTCAGCTAAAGTCTCTTTTCTTTCCTTTCTTTTTCAAAAATACTTCTTAGCTTCAGCACCTCAATCTGATGAAGGCTCAGATATTGATTCAGAACCAGATTTACCACTAAAGAGGAAACAGCGTCGGAGCCGGACGACCTTCACAGCAGAGCAGCTGGAAGAGCTGGAAAGGGCTTTCGAAAGAACCCACTACCCTGACATTTACACCCGAGAAGAACTTGCCCAGAGGGCTAAGCTCACGGAGGCCCGAGTTCAGGTATCAATAGCAGAAAAACTTGACCTGAACATTGCACACTCTGGTTTTGGTTGTTTTCATCCTTAGTGTTGACTGGGATTATGGCACTAACTAGGGTAATCTAACCAGGGCTTTGGTCCAGAGTACCATAATTTAGAGGGTACAATAACATGCACACTTTCAGGAGCTGTAAAAACATGTGAGCTTAGCTCCTAGTTAGCAACAATCATTTATCTATCTATCTATCTATCTATCTATCTATCTATCTATCTATCTGTCTGTCTGTCTGTCTGTCTGTCTGTCTGTCTGCCTGTCTGTCTGCCTGTCTGTCTATCTATCTCTGTCTGTTTATTTATCTATCTCTGTCTATCTATCTGTCTGTCTCTCTGTCTCTATCTCTGTCCATCTATCTATCTATCTATCTATCTATCTATCTATCTATCTATCTATCTATCTCTGTCTATCTATCTGTCTGTCTCTCTGTCTCTATCTCTGTCCATCTATTCATCCATCCATCCATCTATCTATCTATCTATCTATCTATCTATCCATCTCTCTATCTATCTATCTATCTCTCTATCTATCTGTCTGTCTGTCTCTGTCTATCTGTCTATCTATCTATCTATCTATCTATCTATCTATCTATCTATCTGTCTGTCTGTCTATCTATCTCTGTCTGTTTATTTATCTATCTCTGTCTATCTATCTGTCTGTCTCTCTGTCTCTATCTCTGGCCATCTATCTATCTATCTATCTCTGTCTATCTATCTGTCTGTCTCTCTGTCTCTATCTCTGTCCATCTATTCATCCATCTATCTATCTATCTATCTATCTATCTATCTATCTATCTATCTATCTATCTATCTATCTATCTGTCTGTCTGTCTGTCTGTCTATCTATAATCTATCCATACATCTATATCTATGTGTCTATCTGTATTTATGTATGTATCTCTGTAATCTATGTATCTATCAACTCATCCTTCCATTTCTCTCTCTCTTTTGTTTTACTGAACCTGTAAGTGGTTGATGTAGGGAATTCCTGGTGAAGAGATTTCCTCTACCAAATGCTTATCAGTAACTACTTGGCCTTAGAGTAGGGTTTTTAAACTTAGGATGTGTGAATTTTTGAATTTTGATTAGTTAAGATTTCCTTTGTAAAACGATGTATTTTATTTTGTGCATTTTAAAACACTCTGAGGTGTCCATAGGTTTCACCAGATTACCCAAGGGATCCTTGTCACAAAAACAGTTTAAGAAACACTATAGAGAATTGGTGGGGACAGTTTGAGTGATGTGCCCAAGGTAACACTGTTATCTATTAGTGGTAGAAATGAAGTCCATATTTTTCTAATCTTGACTTCATCTCTCTATTCACTATGCCACTGTAAGCTTCACTTAGTAATAATAATTAGTTAATATAGGAAGCTAGCAGATGGTTCACTTCCTATCCAGGAATTTCATCTCAGATGAATTCTTTTCTTACCTGATTCTGTTTTCCTCTTCCTCCTGGATGACAATCTCTTCAGCAGCTGCTTTGAGGTTTATCAGAATCTCAGTCTTCCCTCAGTGGGATATTGTTCTCCTCTATTCCAAGCAACTGAATTTGTCTTATAAAGTGTATTTGAGGGGCCCTTTTTTGTGCTACTTCTCCATAGGACCAAAATCTCTAGTTATGGCTCTGATTAGGATTCATTAATTCCACAAACATTTGTTGAGTACTTACTGCATGTAATGCCTTGTGACCTTGTGATGAGCATGAAAGAAATGTTCACCCTGGAAAAGATCTTAGAGATTATCTCATTCAATTTCACAATTCATAGATGGAGGAAATCAAGGCTCAAAGAGTTTAAAGGCTATTAAATTAGAGACAGGTATAAAAACTTGTAGCTTGATATATACATTAAAAAACAAAAGTGTCCAAGCTATTTAGAAAACTATAGAGGAGCTAAAAATGGCCTCTTGCAAAGCCTTATTTTTAGATTTAATAGTACAGTATTTCTAGGAATGGGACAACAGTGGGGTGACTAGATTTGGTCTTTGGTTATCACTGCCAGGAGAATATTTTATTCTGGGTAAGAATTCAAGCTATTCAGTTAATCTGTTATTAAGTAATTGCACCATTTTATTTTACTTAAAAAATCTTCCTTTATTTATTTACTTTTTAACTATATTTAAAATATAGTCAGCACTGGTTTGTCTATCATTTCATCACTGGAAATTTTTCTTAGCTGTCACTGTACATTACAGTAATAATTGATGCTCAAGATAGGCAATTAAGAAATACTTATTGAATGTCTACTGTGTCCAGGATACTGGTTAAGCACGGAAATGATACCCCTGAGGCCATATAGGATCCAGAAATAGACTGTGGATGATGGAAGGAAATATAATCAGGAAAAAGTCCAGAATTAGGAGTCAGGAAAATTAAACCCAAGTGCCAGTTCCAGTTCTACCACTGAGTTCCTTGGTGACCTTGAGCAAGTTATTAAATCTCTTTGGGTTTTGGTTTCTTCATATGAAAAATGAGAAGTTTCTACAGGGTCCCTTTTAAGAAACTATCAACAAATATTCTATCTCTTTCCTGATTATACTATTTGAATGCTTCCTGGTGCACCTTGAACACAGGGGAAGAACTTTCAGAGAAAGTATGACTCTAGTACAAAATGTTATCACTAGTGGTGATGCAGAATGTATTTTTGTGTTCCTGGGCAAGTCACTTAACACTGTTGGCCTCAGTTTCCTCATCTGTAAAATGAGCTGGAGAAGGAAATGGCCAACCATTCCAGTACTTTTGGCAAGAAAACCTAAAATGGGGTCATGAAGAGTTGGATATGACTGAAAAATGACTGATACAGAGTATATCATAGCCTTCTATGTCAATAGTGGGTTGTCTCTCATGACAGTAGGGTACAATTTAGTAAAAAAGATTATCTATGGTACTAATAGTTAGTTTTCTTCACTTGGAAAATGCATATGCTATCTAGATGCTAGATGCTCACAACCAGAGTTAAGGCTGAAGCAACCATTTGGGTCATTTTGTTTTCCTGCCTTAGTACTAGCAAAGATGCTCTGATCTTGCAAAGTAAATCAGTTCACTCAGAGCTGGTTTCTGCCCAGTGTAATAATACCTTCTTGGTTGCTTGTTCAGAGATCATTGTATTCACATTGGCTCAGCATAGGGTTACTGTTCCATGAATATTTAATAAAAACTGAATATGCTTAATTTATTAATCTAACTTTTGTTATTACTTAATAATAGTTATTAAGCCTATGTGAATAGAATGTTGGATGTAGAATCAGAAAGATGTGGCCTCTCTTCTAGGAGCCCTGGAAAAGACACCTAACTGGGTTCATCAGGCAACTTGCTGGCACTTATCTACTATGTAATGGAAGGGTTAGTCTGAGTTGGTGAGGGAATCATTATCTTGATAACATCTTCCACGTGAAACTGGAGATCCTTCAAATCCTTGCATGTGCAAAATACAATGGAAGATGCTGAGAATACAAAGATAGATATGATATAGTCTAGTACTAGAACTGTAGTCTGACAGTGCAATTACACATAGTGAAATATCTTAAAACTGGCTTTTATTAAATATCAGTTGCATACAGGGAGTTGAGTTACAATAAATACAATAAAATAAAATACAAATTTTTTAAATTGATTTTACACTTTTGAAAACTTGTACATTTGGGGGTAAAGTGAGAATTTTCTGGCTAGTCTTAAAACTAAATTTGAAGAATGAATTATTAGTCTCCCAGGACAGTAGACATTTTAAAATTTGAACAATGCAATTTGGCTACCTCTTTCTCCAAATAGTTGGCATGCAGTATTTCCAAATTATGAAACTCTCTAGTCTTGGAAATGAATGAAAATAGATTGAGATAGCCTCTCTTCACTAAGTAGCATATCCACCTATAGTCAAATAAACAAATGTTGAATTTCTTAACTGAAGAAAGTGAATGAGGACATTTAAAAGCACCTACAGTATTTTGCAGGTAATATTTGACCTTTATTGAAAATGGAGCTGCGTTATGGAAAACATATCAAAACCACAGAGTGAGGTTATATAGTGCCATGTAAACTCTTTTTACTCAATAAATATAAAAAATAAAACTTATAGCTGATTACATTTTAATGTAAACAGGAGTAAGTCAACCAGTTTTCTCTCTACTTGTTGGTATTTTTCCATATTAGTGACCTACAGTTGGCCAAAAAAGCAGAACCCCACATTAACATAACAGCTGTCTTAGTGTAGCCTTAACCCGGTGACTCTTTACATTCCTTACGGCTTCCTCAGTTCCCTTGAGACACATCATGCCTCACACCATGGCTATGATCTACAGCCTAACAAATTCCCGACAACATGTAGCATATGGATCTTTTGCTCAACCCAGCATGGAAGAAAAGATAGTAGTCAGTTGGCGATAAAAATGCCAGAGTAAAAGACTTTTTTTTGGAGTGAGGTGAGGGTGAGGGGGCAAAGATGAGCTGGGAAAGAGGGAGCTGAGCCTGTCTGTTTTATTGATATCAAAGTGGGCATTGATTTTTGTTTTTGGTGACTGAACAAGTCCTTTATAACCCCAAATTAAATAATATTTTTGTCAAGCATGATATCTGAGGAAATGTGTTTCTAACAACATAGCAGATATAAATAAATAGATACTTGTATATACATATATACATGAACATCTCTGCATGACATAAATGTCAACTCTTCTTTACTGCAAAAATTGATGTGAATAAACTCAATATTTTTATGTTGATGCTTTATTTTAGTATATATTCATACAGAAAGTTGTAATTGGGTTACCTCTGCTAAATTCTGAATTTTAGTAAAAAAAAATCACAAAAAAAACAATTTCAGTTATAAAAATACTATGCAGGCATCCCCAGGGACTATTTGTTCAACTTATCTGGCATCCTCCTCCAAAGAGAAGTGAGTTGACAAATGACAAAAACATTTAGAGGAATAGAAACTCTGCTTTCCCCCTTGTAAAGTATCAAATTATGTAATATTATATCATAGCTTGGTAGGGGGCAATAGAAAGAGAATTCTTTCCCTCTCTGGTGATCAGCTGATGGCCTGTACCTTGGGGATGTATAGTCCTTATAATTTTATCTTGGCTTAAGTTATTGTAGCTGTTACTATGCAAATAACCACAAGTGATAAAGTTTTAGTGGGAAAGAATGACTCTCACCAGATTTTATGATGTGCAAGATATTTATTTCTTGCATGCTTTCTTTGTAAATAGTTTCTTTACACTAGGTAAATATGATTATTCTGCTTTTATAGAAGGAAAACTAGAAGCCAAAGAGGAGAATTCACATAATGCAGTGAAAAGTCTACTGGGTTTGAAGTTAATAAACCTGGTTTCTGGTCCAGGTTCTGCCACTAAGAGACTGTGTGACTTCACATGACTAACATGACTTCATTGGTCCGAGTCTCAATTTTCTCACTGGTAAAATGAATGACTTGGACTATATGCTCAGTTCTAACATTCAATATTTCCAGGAACTATTTATTGGTTGTTAAAGGTCATGCACCATGTCTGAAACTTAGAAAAGTTTACAATAAATACTTGGCCTTGAGTTTAGGATTGGAATAAGAAGGCAGTCCCTTCCCACCACTTCCTATAAATTCACATATTCTGCAGTGGGAACCAGAGGATTCAGTGGATATAGTGCTGAAACTGGATTCAGGAAGACACAAGATGAAATCCAGGCTCAAGTATTTAGTATTTGTGTGATCCTGAGCAAGTCATTTAACCTCAATTTCCTTACCTTGAAAATGGGGACAATACTAGCCACCATCCAGGGTTGTTGTGAAGATAAAATGAAATAATATTTGAAAACACTTGGAAAAACTAAAAAAATTCTCTATAAGTGCTAGCAAATATGATTATTTCTTCTCTGGTTGTCCTCTTGACTGCATGTGTATAGAAAAGGTGAACACGATGTCACTACCACCACCATCTTTCTTCTTCCCACTTTTTATATGGTGGTCATGAATAAGTAGTAATAGTGGCAGGTGGTCAGAGCAAATGGGCAAAGGATGCCTTGAGAGTCATTTCATTATTAAAAGATTGTTCAGGGTTTGTAGTGAGGTGGCAAGTAATTCAGAAGATGTAATGTCTATTATACCTTGCTTGATGTTATCCCACCTAATATTTTATAATGAAGGACAGTGATTTGTTATATAAATTTAAGACAGGTGAGAAAAGTGGCTGACATGGTGGATTACATCTGTCTCTGTTAGAAATGCAAGAAGCATGACATTTTAATGTTTATCCCAGAATGTTAGAACTAGGGAAGGTCTACTCCAAGTCCTTTATTTTTCAGAGGAGTGAGTTGAAGCCTAGAGAAATAAAAAATTACAAGTCTAAGATCATTCTGCTATTTAGCAAATTCTAGTATTTAGCTAGTTAGTGATGTGGTAGAAAAAGCACCAAGCTTAGAGTTCAGTGGGTTCAAATCCAACTTTGGGACTTACTAGTTCTATAACTTTGGGTAACTCACTTTCCCTCTGGTTCAGATTTCCAAATTACTGTACTTCTTTCTCTTCCTTCCTTCCTTCCTTCCTTCCTTCCTTCCTTCCTTCCTTCCTTCCTTCCTTCCTTCCTTCCTTCCTTCCTTCCTTCCTTCCTTCCTTCCTTCCTTCCTTCCTTCCTTCCTTCCTTCCTTCCTCCCTCCCTTCCTCCCCCCCCCCCCCGTCTCTCTCTCTCTTTCTCATTTAAAAAAAAGCCCTTATCTTATGTCTTAGAATCAGCACTAAGTATTGTGTCCAAGGTAGAAGAGTGTTAAGGGCTAGGCAACTGGGGTTAAGTGACTTGTCTAGAGTCACATGTTTAAGAAATATCTGAGTCCACATTTGAACCCATGACTGCCTGTCTCCAGGGTTGGCTTTCTACACTGACCTGGCGGCCTCATATACTTCTTTATAATAAGAAAATTCAACATAGTAGTTCTTAAGCTGGAATCTATAAACTAGTTATTGTTTTAGTATTTTGATAACTGCATTTCAATATATTTTATTTCCTTTGTAATTCTTTGCATGCTGTTTTATGCTTTTAAAAACATTATTCTGAGGAGTCCATAGGCTTCACTAGGCAGCCAAAAGGGTCCAGGGCACACACACAAAATTAAGAACTTCTGGACTAGAAGGATGTGGTTATGCTTCAGAAAAAGTAATTTTTTTGAAGGGAGCTCAGGATCCAATAAGGGCAGAAATGAGGAGGAAATGTGTTTTAGTTGTAAGGGAAAGATCCTTGTAAGCAAATCCATGGAAGAAGAAAATGTAATGAAGAATTTGAGAAGTAGTAAGTTAGCATGGTTAGAATTCAGTATGTGAAGATGAGTAAAATTAAATAAGGCTGGGAAAGTTGCCTGAAACTAGAACATTGCTTTATGGAGATTAAAAAAAATAATATGTACCTCTGGGCAAATTTCATAGTTTTGTATAAGGCCTGTGAAAATAATGGCACAAAGAAACTTATCTTTCCATGGCTTGTCAACATTTCTAAGACAATTGGATTTCTTACTAATATTTATTCTCTTTAACTTCTGTCTCCACATAGTCATAAAATCATTTACGAGGTGGTCTCGTAAGCATAATGCCCTCCTCAATTTAAACACTTGGCTCTTCTCCTTGTACCTTATTATTCCCATGAGTAGTAATATAATATTCCACAGTTTGAATAGAAAGCAATACCATTCCTTGTTTTATATTGCTTTGTGTTCTGCTAAAATTTTTATGACTATCCCAAGGCTAAGGATACAAAAGCTATAGAAATTTACAGACCAATAAAGCCCTGAAATTTGGTGGCATATTTGGTGGCATAGCACAGTTAATAGGGCAGCCTTTGAAAACATTGGCAACAAAGGCACAAAAGCTTGCCACACATGGCATCGAGACCCCATCTACTACTATATTATGTCACTAGATGCCAAAGTTTTAATATTTTGTTTATTATTTACTTTAGAGTTTTATATTTATTATACATGTATAAATATTTATATACACATGTATACATTGTATACATAGTCATGTATATATGAAAATATATGAGGGGGCAGCCAGCCTAGAGACAGGAATTCCTAGATTAAAATCTGGTCTCAAACACTTTCTAGCAGTGTGACCCTGGCAAGTCACTTAACCCCCATTGTCTAGCCCTCACTGCTCTTCTGCCTTGGAACCAATACATAGTATTGACTCTAAGAGGGAAGGTAAAAGTTTCTTTTTTAAAAAGTATATAATAATATATAAAAGGATGTGATATATTTGTATTTATATACATAATATACATGTAACTATATATGTATTATGTATAATGAATGAATATATATGTATCCATTATATATATGTATCCATATATATATGTATCTAAATCTATATTTCTCTAGCTTTGTAGAAGTGGGTGGAAGTATGGTGATGGTGGGACAGGATTGGTTGCTGCTACTCCTTACTCCTGCTTACTCCTTCTGGACTATGACCTCCACAAAGTTAACATAGGACCAATTTGTATCTCTGAAGTTCCTTCGCTGACCCCTAAAACTTGGTTCTCCTTACTCTCCTACCCCTGCCCCCCAAGAGAGAAAGATGAATGTTCTTGCTCCTCTTCTCCTTGTCAGGAAGGGGGTCTTTAATCTGTTCTAGCATGAAAAAGTCATTAAGAATGTACCATTATTTCATCAGCGAAAGCCTCAAATTTTAAATTAAATCCATAGGTCTGGTTTAGCAACCGCCGGGCAAGATGGAGGAAGCAAGCTGGGGCCAATCAACTGATGGCTTTCAACCATCTAATTCCGGGAGGATTCCCTCCTACTGCCATGCCAACTCTACCAACATATCAGCTGTCGGAGACCTCATATCAACCTACATCTATCCCACAAGGTATGTTGGAAAGGAGCAAAGGAGACTGAAATGCAGCTACTTTGGTCAGATGACATATGTATGCATATTTGCACATGTGCATACATTCACACACATATACACTTAGAATATGTAAAATCTGTATACGTCCTCCTATTTAGGATCTGAAAGAATAAGGGAATTCGTAGACTAACCGTATTTTATCATGTGTTTTTTGTTGTTTGTAGTCATCTTTTAAGGAATGTTACATGGAGGAGAACCCCATATGAAGTTTCCCTCTCTCAGTTGTGATACGTAGGCATCAGTCTTTTTAGTGGTAACACCCTTCTGATTGGATCTTCACCCCAATGTCACACATTTAAAAAGAAATCCATCAGAACTGGGATCTGCAGAGTACCCTACTCTGACATCCTTCAGACAGTCCCCGGAGACCAGCCCTGCTTAGCCTGGTGTCCAATTTGTCTTTGTTCTTCACTGGGGCTATTAAATATCACAGGACAGTGGTCATACCAGCAGTTCACTGATAAGGGGTCAGTAGCAGCCCCATTCACAGACAGGCAGCTTTAATTGCTTCCCTTAGCTGATTAGATCACAAAGAAAAAGAAACACACACACACACACACACACATGCACTCTGAGGTTTAAACATAATTTTAGTCCAACTTCTATACATACACAGTCTTGATTCCAATGGCTATGGAATTATTATAACTAGTCTCCTGAAAAGGGAGATCTTGGGAATTTTCACCTTGAATCCCTGAGGTCCAGTCATAATTGCCCCTCTCCATCCATTCTCCATTCTAGGTTTCAGTACTTTGACATTGCTTGGTTCCTCTGGGAGGGTGGGTTCTATCTTGTCCAGCTGATGACAATAATTAAAAAAAAAATCCAAACTGATTGGAGAGCTTTCGTCACCAGCTAGGTTTGCTAAATGTTAGAGGATCTCCCAGGAAGTGAAAATTAACTTCTCCTCCCATCCATTTCTTAGAATAGGACTAATTCTTTTGCTTCTTGTCTTCAAGCCAATGACCCTATTTCCCCATCTTGATCTCCCCTCTCCCCATTCCACTGACTTTTAGATAAATCTCAGGAGTCTCATTGATGACTTGTGTTAGGTATTTGCTTGTGACAAAAATAGCAGAGATCTGACTTCAAGCTTTGATTCTGCCAATTGCTAATTGCTGTGTGATTTTGGATAGGTCTCTTGACTTTTCTTAGCTTCAGGTTTCATCTATAAAATGGGGATAGTTGCACTACATACCTCCCAGGATTTAAGGAAAGCACTTTGTAAATTCTTCTTCCCTCTGTAATGATCATAGCTCACATTTATGTAGCACTTTAAGGTTTAGAGAGTACTTTATAAACATCATCTCATTATCCTCATAACAACCTTAGGAGGCAGTTGCTACTATTATCCTAATTTTACAGATTAGTAAACTGAGGCAGACAGAGATCAGGTGCCCAAGGACACATATAGCTAATAAGTGTTTGAGGCTGGATTTGAACTCAGATCTTCCTGACTTTACCCCCAAAACTTATTCCATTTTGCCTCCTAGATGGCTAAATGTGAGCTGTTAGCAGCCCAGTCTTATTCTGGTCTCTGATATTTGTAAAGACTCCTTTGATTTGAACTCAGATCTTCCTGATTTTACCCCCAAAACTTATTCCATTTTGCCTCCTAGATGGCTAAATGTGAGCTGTTAGCAGCCCAGTCTTATTCTGGTCTCTGATCTTTGTAAAGACTCCTTTGAGTTTTTATAGTCCCTATTTGGGCTATCTAGGAATGAATTTTCCATTTGTAATGTTGTTATGGAAATAACTTCTCCTTAAGAGAATTACTCCACTGAAAGTAATTTGGGGGAATACAGGAGGAGGAATGATGAACATAGATGGGATATAGCTGTATTTTAATATGTATTGCTAATGTGCTGTGCTATAATGCAATTCTCCAGTAGTTTCTTAGAAACCTATAGGCTTTCATGAATGTAAATGAGCAAAATCAATCCATTGCCATTGTACTTAATATACCTAGGCTTGCAATCATAAACTAATGACTCTTTCTAGGTAATTTTTGGTAAAACCAGTATTTGCTAACTTATTGACTGATTATGTTTGCTATGAATAAAACATTCTTTAGAAACTTAAAATGAGGGGGCAGCTGGGTAGCTCAGTGGACTGAGAGCTAGGCCTACAGATGGGAAGTCCTAGGTTCAAATCTGGCCTCAGACACTTCCCAGCTGTGTGACCCTGGGCAAGTCACTTAACCCCCATTGCCTAGCTCTTATCACTCTTCTGCCTTGGATGGAAAGTAAGAAGAAAGAAAGAAAGAAAGAAACTTAAAATGTCATTATCAGATTGAACAAAACTTTGTTGCAAACAGTTTAAATCATCCTTTGTTTAATATTGAGGTGGTCCCTTAAACTATATTGACCAGAAATTTGAGAGACTTCCTGTTCTTCTCGTGGTTTACTCAGTCTTTAATCCAAGTGGGAATAATAATGATCAATATATGGACTGTTCTGGACTTGGCATAGAGAGGAGTATATTTATGGAGAGAAATAAGCATTGGTGATTCCAGGTTGGCATAGTCTACATATCTGTAAATTTGTCATTTTAAACTATGTGCCCAGACACATTTATCTCTCATATACTGGCCAGTTGATAGAGTTTTGGCACACTCTGAGGCTGTGGGTGAAACAAGGAACCTCCATGCTGAAGCTGTTATGCTGGAACTGAGAGGAAACAAATGCCGGCTTAAACATGTCTCTCTTCCTTTTAGCTGTGTCTGACCCCAGTAGTACAGTCCACAGACCTCAGCCTCTTCCTCCGAGCACCGTGCACCAAAGTACGCTACCATCCAATCCAGAGAGCAGCTCTGCGTATTGCCTGCCCAGCACCAGACATGGATTTTCCAGCTATACAGACAGCTTTGTGCCTCCATCCGGGCCCTCCAATCCCATGAACCCCGCCATTGGCAATGGCCTTTCACCTCAGGTCAGTCCCGTGTTTCCAGACAGAGGATTTGCTGTATACCAGAACCAAATCGTCTATTCCCCCAGGCACCAGTATAATGAATTGCCAAATTTAAACCATAATGTATTCTTTATACAAGCCACATGATTTTAGTTTGCTAGTTTCCTTTCCCCCCCCTACTGGCTGCATCAAAAGTTGTAGCTTAGTTTTAATTTCAAGTGATTTTTAATGTAATCATCTAGACTTGGTGTTTACGTTTAGTTGTCAAGGCATTTGTAATGTGCAGCCTTCTCCACCCCCCAGGTCCTGTTCCTTGGTTAGGAAACTTCCCAAACATTGGCATCTTCTATGAAATTTGGTCAGCTGATAGGATCTCCAGAAAAAAAAGGGGGGGGGCTCTTTAAGAAAATACCAGAGCTTTGACCAAACAACTTGGGAAGAAACAAACAAGTCATGTGGAGAGAGCCCCAGGTGATGCCCACTGTAGTCTGGAATAAATGAGTTAGAAATGCACAAATTAGGAGAAGGCCCCCTCTTTGGAAATAGATAAATATTTGAATGTCATAATTGTTTTTCTAATTTGCATTGGACTATGAGCTTTCCTTGGGAAATCGTGTTAATAAATTGCCTTGATAATGGCATGTCAGAAGGTTGGTTAAATTTCCTACATGTGGCATCTGTCTGAAGTTGACATTATTAGCCGTTGTTGAAATACACAGCCCTTGATTTTATTAGCTTGAGCTTAGCCCAGGTGTGGGCAAGAGCTGTCCATGGAATTTGGAGAAATGTCACCGATGGGGTTGCAATCTATAATTACAATCAGGAATCTCTTCAGGGCTGAGAGGGAGAGTTTTAACAGCTTTATCTTTTCTCAACCTTTTTTTCCTCTCAGTGGTGAGAAAAACAGAGAGAGGCACAGAATGACACAAATGAAAAGTGAAAAGACAATTATACTCAATTACACACTAATCACCGACTATCACCACTGTCTGAGCAGGGAGAGGGCATTCTAATAGGCAGAAAATGAGATTTTAATGGCACAAAGGGTGGCCAAAATAACGACTCATATATCTTTGCCTCCTTCCTTCATTTCGACTTGTGGTTTGCATCTCGGCAGTGGAGTTCCTGGTCTCTGCACAACGGTGATAACTCTGAGCAGCTGAAAAGTTCAAAGGCGTTGGGGTTGAAAAGAATGAATAGCAAAGGCAATGAAATAAACATTTCTGCCTAAAGGCAAAAGTTCATAAGCCCTTTTTTGTAACAGTCAATGTAATTAAGTTTCATAGATTCCTATAGCACATAGTGGGATTAAAAAAGAGGGAGAGAGGGATGGAGAGGGAGAGAGGGAGGGAGGGAGGGAGGAAAAGAGATGACTTTAAACCTCACTTGAAAAAGAACATCATGAAAACCAATGAAAGGGCTTCCAACAAGACTTTAATGAGTTTAGTTTCAAGGCTCTGGTATTTCTAAATGCACCTCCTAACAAAAAGCATGGCAGTCCGTCCAAAGATTCATCTTTCAGTGCCCAGATTCCAAGGGTGGGTGGGGAGGTGCTTCTAGGAATCTCTTGGGCATCCTGAGTTAATCCTTCAGAAGCAGTTATCCGAGTCAGTTTCAGCACCAGCCATTCTGGACCATAGAAAAGCTTTTTACTTAAACACTCATCCTTCCCCCCCCCCCCCCACTCTTCAGCCAAATATTGAAATGAAAATAAACTCCAACCTGAGTCCCCTAACTCTAGAATAGTGAGACCAGAGGTATTGGCATTTATAGCAATAGAATTGTCACCGCTCTATCAAGAAACCTCTTCATCTAAGAAGACAAATCATTTAGCAGAACATGCACAATTCCATTGTGCAGTTTTGCCCCACCATGATAGTTACTGAATTTGAGAGCTGGAAAGGATCTATCTGCCCTCACATTTTATAAATGAGGAAACTGAGGACCTATTCTATATTTTATAGATGAAGAAACTGAGATAGAAAGATCAGACCCACACAAGGTCTTAGTAGTCTAGACCAAGCAACTCGTGTTTCCTTATTCCTAGTGCAATACTTTCAACCATGCCAAATTGCCTTTTCCCGTTTTATGACTACTCATCACAGAATAACTGGGATATTTTGCACTTCTAGCATACATTTACAACTCAGATTACCAGCATTAATGAACAGGTTTTCCTTAGTTTTCACAACAGCTTAAATGAATCAGAAAAAGAGAGCATGTTGTAGGTAGGCTATTCTTATTTCCTCCTGTAGATTTGGAGAAATTAAGGCACAAAGGGATTGAGTCAAACCAATTCACATGAGTTAGTATAGGAGTTAGGAGCAGAACTCAGGCCTCTGTAGCCTGCAACTGTCTTGATTGTAGGCACTAGATTGGGTCATGGTATTAGAAACAACCTTATTTAGGGCAAAGGGACCCACTTTTGGCACACTGGCATCCTTAAGAAGCCAAGAACACAAAGAAATATGTCTCCTTCTCATGATACAACTCCATTCATTAGCTGAAAAAGTACAGAAGAAAGTAGCTCTACATTGAAGAAAGGGTGATGACACCTTAGCCCTCTGGTGGGAGAATAGTTTCATTCATTCTCCATTGCGGAGAGAAAAGAGGATGGGTGGTTCCAGCCTTATTTCCAGTCTCATCCCATAGTGCCTGTTTTTCCAAGATCTAGGTTTAGACAGACTCGCATTGTACTTTTGCCAAGCACTGTTCCTATTAATTTTGTAGATCTCAAAAAGAAATTGAAGCTGGAATTTTTTTGAGTCTTTATAGTAAACTCATTTGAATTCTGTTTAGCAAGAACTGTGTGAAGGGTGAGATATCTTTATGTGTTTTCTTTCACTTCTTTTTCCTTGAACCAGAATTTGAAGTATTGATTGCATTCTAACTTGAAAATGTGATTTCACAGAAATGCCCCTGCAATCCAAGTGGTGTTATTTATTTCTTGAAAAGAAATGGATAGATAATATAAGAATAGAGAGGATTAACAACCCCCTAAGAACTTATGGATGTGTATTCTTACAGAAAGGGACATTTGTCTGTTTTGGTTTTGCTTTTTTTCACTATTTCATCAAATTTTTAAAGAGGATTTTTAAATTAGGAATTAATGAAAATGAACAAAATATGTTGTACTTTTGTTCATGTTTTCCAACAACTAATTGAAAGGACCTTATTAAGCAAGATTGTTTAATTCATCTTCAGAACTCCAGTGCCTCAGCTAATAAGTGTAGTTGGGGATAATTCTTGATTTCATTTAGGGAAAGTGAGGTACAAAATACTCTCAATTGCAGAGCAAGTTAATTGAAAAACTCAAAACCAAAATCACAGTCTCAATTCAAGTGATTAAAACCTTTAAAGATCATGAAATTACACCTTTGACTTCCTTCATCAAACAAAGTAAAAATCCATCCACTAGTTGTCAGTGGCATTCATATGTCCCCCAATTCTCTCTCATGCCTAGGAGAAACTATTTGATAAAAAATGTCAATGCTTGATAGATCAGCAAAGTAGGATGTCCATTTGCCCTGGATGGGAGGCTGGCCTGGAGGTTCTTTGAGGTTTCTTCCATTTCAAAAATTCTATGATTGCTTGAACTGCAGAGATCCCACAGAGGAATGAGTGGCTTGAAATGGGTGGCAGCACAGCTGCTCTAAGACTAAAAACCGATTGAAGTAGACCTTCTATTTTGGTGGCAGATGCTTTTCTAGCCTGCTGTTCTCTTGATTTAGGTAAAAATACTATGGGTGGGGAGGTTGAGGGATACCTTCCTTCACATCCAGATGGGGAACGTTACTTCCAAGCACCTTCCTGCACGTGGAGGGGAAAGAAATGCTAACTTAGAACACAGAGTGTGAGGGAAATGCAACCACATGTTCTAGACATGGGACCAATTAACATTTCGGTCCATGCTCTTCAGATTAGTTTTTCATTGAAACAAATGAATTGTGGAGCAACCAGAAAAAAAAAAAATCCTCCCCACAATCCCCCCAAACAAAATCCAAAGTCAATCAAGCTAACAAGTTTTTTTCAGGTCAGGCCTGAAGAAAGCTATTGGAACTTACAAAGTTCTTTGGTGGCAGCATCTAATGATGTCTTCAGTGAAATACAGTATCAGGAGTTTATAAGATTTCTAGGAAGCTCTTCATTGGGTTGTTTTAGAGTATTTAAGACTGAGCAAACTTGGCTGTGTTTTGGGTTCATCAAGCATTGTAAATGATTCTTCAAATGTTTTGGGTTTGGTAAAACCTAAAACACATTTTGCCAAGCACTTTCCTCCTTAATTTTTCAAACTATGTGTGTTTTAAGGAAAATTTGAACCATATGGATTTGATTCATTTACTCTTATATCATTGAATATTTTTTTCCTACAGAGCCATTTGATATCCAAGAAGTTTTGAGACTTTCCTATATTCATTTTATTTAGACCCTTTCTTCCTTGAAAAGAGGAAGTTCCATTTGCAAACTCAGAGCCCACAAATTTTGAGGACCTTCTTGGTTCAGCCATTTTTTATACATTTGGTCTAAATCTGAGTTATTATGAACATGCTTTTTGCTTAGCTTTGAGCAGATGGGCAGGTTTTCGTTTCTTGTTTAGAATCCAAACCATAACACAATAAGAAAATACGTTTAAATTATAAAGAGCTTTATTTTTGAGAAAGTTTAGATTTTATTAGTGAGTTCCCCCCCAGGTAATATTTATAGGTGGAGATTTATTGTTTTGGCCAGGTCTTAAAAAGGACTAAATGAACCACCAGTACTCTTGTGCTATTTCACTCAAGTTCAAATCCCACCTCTGATGTTTACAAGCTATGTGACTTTGGGCAAGTCACATAGCCTCCCTGGTCCTTGTTTTCCTCATCTGTAAAATGAAGGGAATGGGCTAGATAGCCTTTGAGGTCCCTCTCAGTTCTTGATCTGTTCTCCTATGAGAAAATGCTCTTAAAGAGTTTCATGCTGGGTTAGAAAAAAGACTGCCTGCCTCTCTCTTTAATTCAGAACCTCAGTAGCAAAGACCAAATCTGCAGATCTCATCAGGTTGTTTGACTATTCATCTGTGAAGTCTGGTTTATTCATCAGACCCTTGTAGCGATAAGAAATCCTCTTTAGAACAGATGTAGAAAGGGCTGATCTTTGGATGAGCAAGGTAATGATTTATGGTTTAAGGGACACTAGTATTCAAACATTGTCCTCCATTCCTGTTTCACAAAAGAAAGCCTTCAACTTAGCCAATGAACCGGCTGCCTTTAAAGTATAATGTTAAAAATTGAGATTATTAGTGTGTAATGTATGTAAATTGCATATTTGGTGTCAGCCACGCTTATTATGAAGCTTCTTGGTTTCATGCATATATTTATTAGACTATCGTGGTTCCATTTCAAATTAGATTTCAATTGCTCAATGCAGTTTCTTTTGACAAACATTTGTTAATCCTGAAACTTATTAGGGAGCAGCATTTAAGCGTTAATATGTGTACACAAAATTCAAGACTGCTTTTGATTTGGCTTGTCATTTTCAGACAACAGCATTAACAATTATCTCAAATTCTTCAGATGCAAGGCAAGACAATGACTCTTTGTCAAAACATGTTTCTTTCAATTGAAGGTGTATGAGTTTACTACAGATCAGATTGTTGTATGGATGGGATAGAGCAATTAAGAATGGTTTGCTGAGTTCTTTTCCTTCCCCTACAGATTCCCCCCTCCCTTTCCTAGTCTGCCTGTCTTTGACGTAGGAAGAAAATCTTTTTTACTGTGGCATGGGAATCCCTTGACCTTTTCTTGTACTGGTGATAGATGGAAAGGTAGTAAGACTCACTCTTTTCCATGTGGATCAGGCAGCTCCTGTTTCTGAAGAGCTATTTGTCTGAACTTTTTTCTTGGGCATGAATCCAGCAGCTACAAGATGACTAGTGTTGTTGACAGTTGGTCCATTTATTTTATACATTTAACACATAGGTTACAAATCCTCCTGTCCCCGGCCTAGATTGTTCTTACCACTAAGAACCAGACAAGCAGGTGGTTACAGCATATTTCCTGGTGGATTCATCACTCTCCTCCTACGCTTTCCAGAAACTAGTCCATGGAGGGAAACAGATTAATGGGACTGGAGAAGGGTGTTTTTGGAAACAAAGCTCAGTGATAGGGCGATCCTAGGCAAGGGTGGCCATGTCTTTAAAGACTTAATAGCCCACTGTTTTCCTTGCTGGGCAGGCAGTGCTCTTAGCTTGCCTTCTGAAATTTTTGAAGACTCATGCTCAAGAATGAGTCACCTCTGGCTTCACATGGAAAAGCTAACAGGCCTTGAAATATTTCTCAGTGCTGCTGTATTAGAGTTTCAAGATGTTTTGCTCCATGTTGAAAACTTTGCTGTTAATCCATTTATTGAGTCCACATCATGTTGGAGTTGGCCATATGCCTTGGTGGTGCTCTGTAGGTCTGTGGTTGCTACCCCTCTAGTCTAGAAGTGTCCTGGTTTTTGTCAGCTTACAGGCATGAGATCTTGCATCAGCTGCCACTTTGGAGACTATAATAGATGCAAGCTACTTGGCCAGAATCTTTCTATCTTCCTTTCTTCCTTTCTTCCTTTCTTCCTTCCTTCCTTTCTTCCTTTCTTCCTTCCTTTCTTCCTTTCTTCCTTCCTTCCTTCCTTCCTTCCTTCCTTTCTTTCTTTCTTTCTTTCTTTCTTTCTTTCTTTCTTTCTTTCTTTCTTTCTTTCTTTCTTTCTTTCTTTCTTTCTTTCTTTCTTTCTTTCTTTCTTTCTTTCTTTCTTTCTTTCTTTCTTTCTTTCTTTCTTTCTTCTTCTCTTCCTTCCTTCCTTCCTTCCTTCCTTCCTTCCTTCCTTCCTTCCTTCCTTCCTTCCTTCCTTCCTTCCTTCCTTCCTTCCTTCTTCCTTCCTTCCTTCCTTCCTCCTTCCTTCCTTCCTTCCTTCCTTCCTTCCTTCCTCCTTCCTTCCTTCCTTCCTTCCTCCTTCCTTCCTTCCTTCCTTCCTTCCTTCCTTCCTTCCTTCCTTCCTTCCTTCCTTCCTTCCTTCCTTCCTTCCTTCCTTCCTTCCTTCCTTCCTTCCTTCCTTCCTTCCTCTCTCTCTTTCTTCTTTCCCTTCTTTCTTTCTCTCTTTCTTTTTCCTTTCTCTCTTTCTCTCTCTCTTTCTTTCTTTCCTTCCTCCCTCCCTCCCTCCTTCCCTTCTTCCCTTCTTCCCTTCCTTCCTTCCTTCCTTCCTTCCTTCCTTCCTTCCTTCCTTCCTTCCTTCCTTCCTTCCTTCCTCCCTCCTTCTCCCTCCCCTTGGGAATAATTGTGAATGATGGAAACTTGAATTTTGTGGCTAAAAAAGACAACAGCAAAAAATCCTTTTCTGCTGAATTAATTTGTATAGTAAATCCCTTCTCCAAAAATGTAGATTTGAAGTATAGATTGTATAAATCAAGTGGACTATCCTTTCTCATTGTAGGCCCATTGAAACTACTCTGACTACTGAGGATCAGAGATGGAGAATGAGTATCCTGTTGTAACTAAGTTACTAGAATTAAAAGTTTTTCTTTGTAGTCAGTAATGCACAGAAGAGTCATACTAGCATCAATATGAGGCCAGTGGCCTGAATCAACCCTTTATATGTGGCTGGAATGCAATGCAAAGCTTTTAATTCATTACTGTATTTGCAAAATGGCAATATCTACAGAAATCTGAATACTTGCATATTTATTCAATTAGGGGCTGAATGTGGGCTTTGTACTGAGCAGACACAGAAGACTCGATTCAGTCATTAGTTGTGTACTATTTGTGGGTCTTTTGGAAGAATGTGTCCTTGAAAAACAGTCTGGGTTTCATCAGAGGTGTATGCATTTCTGTGTACAGTGCAGCATTAAAAATAAAGCCCACTCTCAACATTTAGTCAGTATTTGGTCCGTTAGCTATCTGACAGAACACTCTTGTGAGGGGACTTAGTTTGGTCCTCATTCCTCAATGAGCAAAGCTGGTGTGTTTTGGCACAGCCAAGTTGACTTAGCTTTGCCAGCTAGTAAGTTGTACAGAATCCTCATGTAGCACTGGATTGATGCTTGTCTATGTGGACTATGAGGTGATGTCTTTGTAATTTAATCCTTTCTTGCTTCTTTCCAGAATGAAAGAAGTAAACAATTATTTTAAAGACCTTTTTTTTAAATCGAGCACTGATGGCTTATTTTAGGCAGTCTGGATATGCAATCTAATCCAGGGCTTCTTAACCTTTTTGGCAGTCTGGCAAAACCTATGGAAGCTTTCTCAGAAAAAATTTTCATAATCGCATAGAATAAAATATACAGGATTACAAAGGAAACCAATCATATTGAAAGATGTTATAATTTTTTAAAGTGCTCAGTCTCCAGGTTAAGCATCTAAGAGCTTATTTTTTGGTCCAAGATTTAATACTTGTTTTTGTTATTTTTTTAATTTTATTTTTATTTGCAGTACTAAATTCTCTCTCTCTCTCCAGACCTCCTTTGCCCATTGAGAATGCAAAAAATATGGCCCCATTCTTTGGATCTGATGCTTGATTCTGTAGAATGTCATAGAAAGGAACACATGGGGTTCCATGGCAGGATTCATTTGGAGCCAAAATGATTTTCTTGATTGGATTCTTGCTTGAGTGAAGGCATCTCTAGGCCACCTCTTTTGATGTCTAGTTCCTCAGAATGGTACAATCCTTTCTTTGTGGATTTCAGGAAACAAGAAAGAGAGTAATAATATCATCAAAAAACCAGTCCAGGAGAATGTAAACTTCTTGAGAGCAGGGATTGTTCTTATTTTACGTTTGAATCCTGAGCTGCCTGGCTCAGTGTCTGGCACAAGTGGATAATTCACAAATGCTTGTTGAATGAATTAATATAGGAAGAGAGAAAAGGAAGGAAATCACCACTGAATTTAGTTCTTAGGTGAGACATTATTCAGCAAAGTCTTGCTTCTTGTATGGAAAGAGAAGAGAATGGGAGGGTGATGGGAAAGAAAAGAAAGGATAGCCGATGGAGTTGGAAAATAATTGACAGTTGGGTATAGATCTCACTAGATTGAGGGTTGCCCTGAAACTTTAAGACAACTTGGTTTTATTACAAGATCAGCTACTTCTGGGCAGTGAGTTCCCAGACCTATTGGCTTCGGTGGCTATTACTCTGAAGATCTGTAATAAAGTAGGGCAATGGTAAGGGGCTTCTTCAGAATTGTGCCAAGGAGTAAATGATGAAAGCTATAGCGAAGTCTTGAAAAATGTACCATAATAGTAAATCAGTTTCTATTTCACTTATTACTATTACAATTTCTGTAAAACAAGTAAATGCTATATTTACTTCTGGCCAAGGAGCTAATTGCAAATGCAAGATTGAAAAACTACCCAAATAAAGGAAGTTATCTTAATGACTGAGGCCCATTATTTGGATATTTCTGTAGGATTAAGGATACATGATATATTGATATGGATTTGGAGGTGGTAACTCTAATTTATCTCACATAATCAGGGAGTTTCCATTGCCACAACAGATTATTGTAATGTGCTCAGCAAATAGGACTTACAGAATTATGCTGTATTAAAACCAGATTCATCAGAGTAATAATGATGATAAAGGCAATATATTACTACTGTGAGAGGCAGCACGGTCTAGTGAATGGGGAACAGATATTGGAATGAGGAAAACCTGAGTCATTTTCTTGCCTTTTTTATAAATTAGTTGTGTGACCGTGGAAAAATAACTTCTCTGTGATACTGGCAACTCACCAAGATTGTAGATATTAGATTAGATCAATGAATGATTACCATAGAGTTCCCCCATACCTATGAAATTATAGGTCTGGACCCCTTTCCCCCATTTGAGAGAGTACATTGCATAGTGGTTAGAGCTGGACCTGGAATCCTGGGTTTGAATCCTACCTTAGGTAATGATTAGCTAGTCAAGTTATTTAAGGTATCAGCCTCAGTTTTCTTATTTGTAAAATGAGCACTTACCTCAAATTTGAGGATCAAATGAGATCATGTAAAATGTTTTGCTAGCCTTAACAGAAATGTCAGTTATTATTACTATTTCTGAAAATACTAGTCCATGTGCTTTTCATTCGTTAGAGAAAAAAGATGGACCTTTAAATCAGAACATTCTTCTTGCCTAATTGAATGAGTTCATTGTATGTGTGTATGTGTGTGTGTGTGCTTGAGAAAAGGCTGTTTCTTCTTTCTATATCCAGTTTATCTTGTGTAGTATCAGAAAGGAGTATGTATTTCATAAATCCTAAGCAATAGCAATGATAATAATAGGGCAAAGATAAAAAATACCCAATACCCTACAACTCAGGCCTTTCATTAGGTTAGAGATGACAGTAATAAAAAGCATAGAGGATGAAACAGGTTTTGGATCCAAGGAGCCATGTCATAACTTTGGACCAAGCCAAGTCATTTGGAATCAATTGTTAACATTGTTAGGGTACCAAAACTCTAGTCTATTATGTCACAAAGGGGCTGATTTTAATTCTTGTGTATCTAATGGCTGATCTTATAGAAACAATGGCATTTCTGTTCATTTGTTCACTTAATAATTATTTATTTGACATCTCTTGTACTGTACTAAGGTACTGGGGATACAAGATAAAAATGAAGTATTTTCTATTCTAAAGAAGCTCACATTTTTTTGTCTTGTGGAACTGTATATTGATAACCCCCTAGAAAAGTTTCCCAAGCCATAATATTCAGCTTGTGATCTAGAGCATGCATCAGCAGACTAATAAAGTGAGCAAGGAACAAGAATGAATTCTTATGGGGGAGAAAACATGGCATACAGTACCCCCTCTGGGCTCACTATGCCAAATTATAATAAAATAATAGATGAGGACTTTCAGAGGACAATGACTACAGCTCCCTTCATGGTTCCAGGAATAATTCTGAGGGTTCCTTCTACTGTTATTTGCAAACCTCCATCTGGTATGCTTCCAATTATGATCAATGAGTTGATATCAATTCACATTTTTCTTTCTTTCTTTTTAAACCCTTACCTTCCATCTTAAAATCAATACTGGGTTTTCATTCCGGCCGAAGAGCTGCAAGGGCTAGGCAGTGGGGGTTAAGTGGCTTGCCCAGGGTCAGACAGCAAGACTGTGTCTGAGACCAGATTTGTACCCAGGACCTCCAGTCTCTAGACCTAGCTCTCAATCCATTGAGCCACCCAGCTGCTCCTTCAATTAACTTTTCAAAGTATGTGTTTATTGAAAAGCTATAGAAGGGACAAGAGCTATAAAACCTCTCCAGAACCACTGGTATATTCTCCCTTTTGAACAAACATGTAACTCTGGGGGATGTAATAGATAATATTGAGGGGGTATATTTGATGGGTAAATGATAACTAATAAATCAGTTTGCATGCCTTCCCAATTCCTCTTTCTCAGGGAGAGGGCTCAGACTTAAAGGCAAAAGGCAGAATGATACACATACATGAGAACGTTTGGAGCCAAAGGGTACCTCATGATTCTTAGTTCTGGGAGACCTCTCCCTTTGTAGAGTTTCCACCAAGTTCATTGATAGGTAGGTTGCTCCCTAATTCAGCCCGTTGGCTTGAATGGTTGGTCAGTCTACCATTGGGCTGGGTTTAGTACATTCCCTTGGTTGTTCAACTGGCTCCTTATTAGACTCTTCTGATGCTTCTACCAGCTTGCTGGTTGGACCTACAATGACTTTGATCTTTCTATCTCACTAGCAGCTTAGGTACTCCCTTCTTAGAATACTCACATAAGAGCAAGAAAGAATCAATGGCCAAAAAAAAATGCCACCATGAATTTATAGTGGTTGAGTAGGAAATAGAGCAGCCACTGCCCCTCTTCCTACATGGAAGCTAAAGCCAGTTCTGACCTTGCTCATCATGCAGAAGAAAAAAGTCCATCAAGAGTGTGAGAGTAGGAGGATCCAACCTTGTGTCTGTGAATTCCGTTCTGGCTAGAGCATCTTGAGTGCGTTGACTTTTCAGCCAACCATAAGACTCCTTGTTACTTTAGAGCACTATCTACCCCAGCCACTCCTGTTTGAAAATAAGTTCATCAAAGTCTCTACTGTTGGACTGATACCAAAAAGGGAATACAGCAAATATTCTGTATAATCCATAGGAAAGGCAAATTCAAGCATGTGCTCAGTGGTCAGTTCTCACCTTATAGCAACATAGTTCATAGAATTACAGCATGTAGATTTAGAATTGTAAATTACTGGTTCAAATCTCTGGGATTAGATATAGATTATGTCTTGGGGTAGAACAATTCTTAAGAATTCTTAATTTGGGTGGGGGCAGCTGAGTAGCTCAGTGGATTGAGAACCAGGCCTAGAGATGGGAGGTCCTGGGTTCAAATTTGACCTCAGATACTTCCCAGCTGTGTGGCCCTGGGCAAGTCACTTGACCCCCACTGCCTAGCCTTTACCACTCTTTTGCCTTGGAACCAATACACAGTAGTGATTCCAAGACAGAAGGTAAGGATTCCAAAAAAGAAAAAAAGAATTCTTAACTTGGTGATGCAACATGATCATCTAGTGTCAGCCTCCTAGGAATTCTGTACTCTTTGACATCCATGGGATCATGGTATTTAAAGATGAAAGGGGCTTTAGAAGGTTTAGTGATTTTCCCAAGTTCAAAGAAGTAAGAAGTAACAATAGGGGGATTTGAACTCAGGTTCGTTGACTCTGCATTTAGAGTTTGAAAAGAGCTTAAAATATATGTCGTTTAACTTCCTCATTTTGCACCTAAGGAAATCAAGGCCCAGAGAGATTAAGTGAATTTTCTAAGGTTTTTCAGACATCAAGGAGGATCTAGTGCTCTTTCCATCATGCTACACTTTGTGTTTAGAGGTTCTAATGGCCATGTTCAGTTTCCTTGGCCTTTGAATGAATGCTCATTTTGCCCCGTGGTGCAATGCACAAGAAACAGATTAAAAAAAAAAAAAGAGGCTCCTTAAATCTTAGCATGGATCTCCCTTCATTTCCCCACATAGTATTCCAAGGAGGAAACCAGGTGCTGCAGTAGACAGAGCGCTGGGCTTGGAGTGAGGAAACCTGGGTTCAAATACGACCTCAGATACTTACTAGCTGAGTGACCCCAAACAAGTCACTTAATCCTGTTTGTCTCAGTTTCTCATCTGTAAAATAAGTTGGAGAAGAAAATGGCAAACCACTACTAGTATCTGCACCGAGAAGATCCCAAATGGTGTCACAGAATTGGACACCACAGAACAAAAAATACATAAAGTATCTTAACTTGAAACTTATTCATGAGATCATCTGATTCAGTCTGTTAACTTTTTAACTAACCAAGAGACATTAGCCAAATTTTTCCTTCTATTTAATGGACATACACAGGGATGCTTTGCTCGATTTCAGTCATAATCTTAAAAAATATACTTCATCTGAATTTAGATACAGTAGAACCCTTCCCTCCAACCTTCCCTTCTGTACTGTATAGCTGGGGCTCATCTTTGATTTGGTTTTAAAGAGTGGGGATGTAGCTGGACCTTGGTTACCCCATAGGAATGTAACACAAGGATAACCTATGTATCAACCCCCTCTTTCTTATTCTGCTCCTTATCCGTGTTCTTGCTCATCCTCCATCCTTTCTCCAGTGATCCTAATAGAAATGAATATTGACTTCGGATTTCACCTCTTTGGTTAGAGAAAAGCATCCGCATGTACTCTGGTTGTCTTCATTCTATGTGAAGCAGCTACTCAGGCTTAGGACATCAGCAGGGGGGTGTCACCCACAGTGGCAAGACTCAAGGCAGGCCAACTTCTAAGACAAAAAGAAACTTTCTGTCAGAGTTAGGGAACGTCCTGGGACAACAGGTAGACTTCCAAGGCAAAAGCTAATGGGAATCTGGCTGATTTCGGTATTTTATTCCCAGCTTGCGTGCATTTCCGCATCGAGCTGTGGACCCAAGTTCAGAGTGGCTTTCAATGAAAGGTGTGTGCTTTGGGGGGCACAGAAACGGTGCAGCAGCTCTTTAAAGGAACCACGTGTTCTTCACTTCTGGACATCTTCACTTTGCAGGCTGTTAAAGACTTGATTTAAAAAGCAGCCCTGCATTTTAGTACTGGGGGATGCCTGAGGACCCCAGAGCTCTTTCCTCTGGAAGGAACAATTAATAGCTTCTGCGTCCTGATATCCTCGTGCTCACTTTCCACAGGCGCTTTCGATTCAATTCAACAGACATTCATTAAGAGGCGCGAGGTGCTGAGCCTTTGAAATCTAAAGATTGGTGTGACAGGGACCCTGTTCTCGGAGCTTAGGACAGACGACAAACATTATTCTGAGAATGAGTCTATGTCCATAGGCTTCCCCGGTCTTCCAAACAAGTCCATCTTACACTCACACAGACGCACGGACATGGAGACAGAACACACAGGCTGGGAACCCCTAGAACGAAGAACCCAGAGAGAGAATTCTGGGCTGCGCGTGCGTGAGAATACTCAAGAGTTTGGCTTGAAAAGAGAGAATGCAATGGGAGGGCTATAAATAAGGCTAGAGAGGAAGACTAAAGCCGGGTTTTGGAGGGCCCTGACTGTCACGAATGTCAGGACTTTACCTGGAAGGCGACGGAGAGCCGCTGGGCAGAGAGGTCAGGTCACGCAGGTAGGGAAGGTCAAATTGGAGACAGGAAGCAGAAAGAGTGAGTCAGAGGCTGGGAGAAGAGGGCAGAGAGGACTGAGGCCCCCAATGCACATGTTTTAGGCAAAAAAAAAAAATTATTGACAAAGTGATTTTGCTCACGGGTTCCTCCTTTGGGGGACTGCTGGGGGTCTGAGAAAATTTCTGAAGCGAAAAGCGTTAACAGCAGGTAATGTCATTCCTCTTAGAAACAGTTTGAGAGTCCCTGTGTTAAGTGATGAATGAGGGTATCTGACCCACATCTGTTTTACATTAGAATGGAACATTGCCCTGACATCGTCAGGAGCATTTGTCAAGATTCCCTGGACAGAGCTTCTGTAAATTATATGCCGCAAATGTGTCAGGGTCAGATAAGAGGATATCATTAACGCCACTGAAGTTTACTCAGGATTCTGTCAGTCCAACTCAATATGTTAACGGCCAACAATTTTCCTTGAGCTGTTTCATTAAATCTTTCATTCATAGGAAGGGGGAAAAAAGTATGTATCTCTGCCCTTCCCCCCAATAATGCACATGTTCTTTTCTCATAAATCATATTAATTGCAGACATGGTCACAAAGCATATTAAATGCAGGCATGCGTAAATGAATTAAAACATATGAGAATTTTATTATGCCTATGGTGGGTCAAATACCAACTGTATTAATGGGCAGGGACCTTCCTTTAAGTATATAAGCTTTTTTCTTAATGGGCTTTTTTTTTTTTGGTTGATAATCAGTGGATGGTTATAAGGATAGTTCCCAATGAGCCAGAAGCCATCATCTATTCTTAATCCTTCACTAAGTGAAAAAAAGACTCTAATGCCTTGCCTGGGTTTCCATTTTGGGAAATCGATCCAACCGACTGGCCGCTATGGATTTAACCTGCGCTGAAGTTTTTGATTCGGAGAAATTATTTTGTGATATCTGTAGTGGGAAATAGATATTTCAAAGAATTGCATAAACACAAATCATTCTGCCACTTACAGAATATTCACTACAGTCTCTGTAAAAACAACCTTATGCATCATATTGAACACTATTTCCATTCCTGTGCTTTGGGGATGCGACAAAAGCAGAAAGTTGTAAAAATGGGGTTAAGAACGCCTCCACTAAAGCTGAATTAAACTGGGCATTTCCCCCTCTGTGGCTGGCTAGGTAAGCACCGGCCATGCCCTTCCTGTAACTCCTTGTATGGGTGATAAGGTCAGGAGCCATACTTTGAGAGAAACCTCTGCCTTCAGGCAACTTCCCGCTTAGAGCTTTCAAAGAGACATGAGCAAAAATCTAATTATTTAGATGCTAATCAACTGCAGGATAATTCCTAAGGCACTTGAATCCGAAGAAGATCTTTTCAGGAAAACCTCTCCTGTTTAAGTTTAGATTTTTCAACCTTGAAGTCACAGACACGGAAGCTTAACTATTAAATGACTCCTGAAATGGACGGAATTGGCTGAAAAACCTGTGAAGAAATGATTGGGGGGGGAGGGGAGGGGGAGGCAGAGGGTTTGTTCCTGAGGCTAAAATATGGCTAGTATTTACTTTGTTCAGGAGCCTTTTGGAGGGTTAAGGTACCCCGAGAAAGTAAAGCCTTGTTATTAATCAGGCTAGCGTCCTATGTAGAACACTTAACAAAAAGAAGATTGAAAGTGTTGGGGGAAGCAGGAGCACATCTGGTCAGTTAAACTAAGAAGGAAAAGAGAGCCTCACACCAATGGGTCTTGTGGAAGAAAAAGAAGCACCCAGATGTGCACAGTAATTTGCTAAATCATTTTAGATTCTTGATAAACTCGGTACATTTTCAATTGAGGGCAAAACCGGAGTGTGTGTGCCAAGACAAATATTTTCCAGACACATAATTTTAAATGTAAATCTTAATTTGGCCTGCAGTTTTTATCTTTTAAATTTAATCTCACAATAGGAAAATTAATTCAAGGGAAATATGGCATGAAGCAAACATAAAGAGTTCGCTTTTCCTGAACCATATAATTTTCCAATCAGATATAAACAAGCTATCTAGAATTCTGAAAGTGGAGAATAAGTCAAAAAGAAAGCTTGGAAAATTCCTCTAATAAATGAAGAAAACTGAGGGACACAGCTAGAAATCGACAAGTCAAAATGTAGTATTAAAAAAAACAAATTTCAAAGGACATCCTCCCAAAGACTTCAAATAGTGAATATGGTACATTTTGATTAGAGGTTGTAGCATCTGAGATCCTTCTTAGACTTCTTCACTTAGATGGGGGAGGGAAAGCACATGAAATATGAAAATAGAAAAAAAACAAAGCAAAACCTTTCAGAGGACAAAATCCAGCCATTTTTTAAAAAGAAAGTCTCTGTTGATGACACATACACAACTTATCTTACATTTACTGAATTTGTAGAAACAAATGAAAAGCCATGGGATTTTTCTTCCTTCACTTTAGTGTTGCCCACAAAAAAAGAAATTCAATTGTACTTGAATTTGGTGTGTGTTTTGTTTTTAATTTTTTAATAACGTTTAAATATATATTTAAAAATTAAATAAGCAGTAAAAATACCAGCAAACAGTCCAGAATTCATAAGCCACCCCTCTTATGATAAATAAATATGTATGTAGGTTAATTAAATAAAAAAGAACAAAAAATTGTTAGAAAGAGTTTAAATTTAACCACCTGGCCATAAGTAATTGCAAGGAAAATGCATTTAAAAATAATATGAAAAAAATATCTTGCTAGAGTCCTTATAAGGAAAATGCAACTGGAAAATATTTTCTACCAATGTTGGTGGTGCTCTAAAAAGCTCATTTCCCAAGCTTCATTTGCTGGAGAAGAAATTCCCATAGCTTCCCTCCTACCACATGAAATACAGAACTGCCTTTTAAAGAAACAAACATAAAAGTGTAATGTGACCCTTCCATAGAGACTTGAGGTTTTAAATTATGTTAAGGGAAAGTAAAGTATATATTTTCTGTTGATATTCCTTATATATTTTCTAATCTGAATTTCCTTGTTAATTTCTTAATTACAAATCATCCACATACAGTGAGACCTTTTTGGGTCAATCTGTCTCAGAGTCAAAGAAGGAAATCTGAAAGACAAATGTGTACAGCAGCATCTTGTCTGTTATAATCACTACATCATTTCCATTTGAGAGGCAAGGTGAAAGCTTTTGGAAGAATACCTGCCCTATGATAACTCCTTTGAAAAACTGGGGTGCCTTACAAAAGAACCCATCATCAGAGGTGATAAAAATGTGATTCATGTGGATTTACTAATTTGGGGGCTTTTTCAAAAAGAGCAAATATAGTAAAACTCCCAGTAGTTCTTCCTTCATGATGGTTTCTTAGAGAAGTCAAACAAAGAGTTTCTAGTCTTTTTCCTCCCCAAATCCATAGCTGCCAAAACAATTTTCCAAGAGCCCCAGTCTGCCCATGTCACTTTCTTGATCAAACTCCTTCCCATTGTCTTTAGGATAAAATATAAACTACTTGACTTCATATTTAAGACCTTGTACTGTCCAGCTCTGATTTACTTGCCAGTCTTATTTCTCATTGCTTCTATCTACTGCATTCCAGTCAAATTAGTCTAATTGGCTAGTCCCCACACTTTATATCCTGTCTCTTGCCTCTGTGTATTTTTCTCAGGATATTTCCCTTTCCTGGAGTGGTCTTAAATATAAAGAGGGAAATCATAAATAAATTAGGTGAACATAGAATAATATACCTGTCAGATCTATGGGAAAGGAAGGAATTTAGGACCAAGCAAGAGATAGAAAACATTATAAAATGAATAATTTTGATTATATTGAATTAAAACATTTTTGTACAAACAAAACCAATGCAACTGAAATTAGAAGGGAAGCAATAAAAGCTGGGGGAAAATTTTTATAAGAAAAATTCTTTGACAAAGGTCTAATTTCCCTTTCCTGGAGTGGAATCCCTCTCCACCTCCATATTCTAAAGTCCTCTTCTTTCAAGGCTCAGCTATTACTGCCTCCTCTGAGGAGTTTTCTTGATCTCAGATTTCCTTAAAGAACTTTGTCTGGATTTCTCCTTTGCCTCATCACACATTCTACCTTATATTATGCTAATTGGCATATGTTGTACCCCTTCCCTCCTTACTGGAATGTCAAGTCTTGTAGGTGATGAATAATGTCATAGATCAGAGACAACAGCACTGTAGGTCATCAGGAGCTGGAAGGCCATAGAGTCCAATCCTTTCATTAGCTTCAGAGGAGACCACAGAGGTCATCTTGTTCCACCTCCTCACTTTCCAGATGAGGAAACAGACACCCAGAGACATCAGGTCAGTTGCCCAGGATATACAGGTCATAAGGGGTAGACTTGAGATTCAAGCTCAATTCTTCTTATTATACCACCCAATGTGGTATAATGAAAAGTATCATACCAATGATGAATGATGAAAAATAAAACAAAATAGACCTGGTATATTTGGGAGTAAGCACAATGCCTTGAACCCAGAGGAAGCTTAATTAAATTTGTCTGGTGAATTTATGAATAACATTGAGGGGGTGGTCATTAAAGCAAATGGTAAGGGTAGCCATAGGATTTAGGACTAACAAGGTCCATAAGGACCATTTGTCCTAACCCTTGCACTTTATAGATAAGGAAAATGAAACAAATACTACTGGCACTACCTACCCTCATAGTTTGTTATGAGGAAAACCATTTTGTAAATCTTAAAGTGCAACATAAATGTGATTCTGATTCTTCTTCTTCCTCTTACGTTCACAATTTCTCTACCCCCTATTTTCTGCCTTTCCCCTCTTCTTTTTTCCGTCTCTCCCTTGTCTATTTCTTTCTGCTTCTCTTTCCCTTCCTCTTTCCCTCTTCTCACCTCCTTTTTTCTTGTCCCTGTGCCTTTTTCCTTCTTTTCCCTTAATCTCTTCTCTCCTCCCATTTCCTTCTTCTCCTCTGTCTCTTCTCTTCCAGTTTGCTCCACTTTCTCTCCCTCTCCTCCCCTTCTTTCTAGCCCATCCCCTTCCCTTCCCTCCCCATCTTTCTTTCCCTTTTTTCCCTTCTCTCCCTTCTCTCCTTTCCCTCCTCACACATTGCTCTCTTCTTTTTCCTCTGGGTCCAGCAAAAATACAGAGTCTGTTTAAGTGTGCTGATAGAAACATACCAGAGCTTTACACTCCAAAAATAGTAGACTGAGATTCTCAAATTCATTGACTTCTGAAGGGTGATACATTTGAACCCATTCCAGGGAATGGATTTGATATAGAAGAAGTCCTCATTTTTTTCACCTAGGACATCCACTACAGATAAATAGAGATGACATTCTTGCTGGGTTTCAAAGCTGTTTCACCTGAAAGAAATGTGGCAGAGGATGAAAGACAGTTATCATGCAAATGTACACAGCTATCAACTTTAGTTGAGAGCACATGCTTGGGAGATAATACTGCCTTTTTCCCCCTCTAACAGCTTAAGCATATTCATCTGACTGTCCATTCTATCCTTCCCCTAGCTGAAGAGATAGTGATCGAATTCAGAAACCATGTATTTCTTAAGAAACTGATGAGGTCTACCTACCAATTTAAAACTTTTAATTTCATGCAAATTTTCTTGTGTCATTGGCTTTTTTTCAAATTCATGAGTTGGTAAAGTAGCAAATTGGAATTTTTGTTTTAGACTAACTAAGATTCTTATAGAAGAGCTTATTTCAAGGAAAGTATTTGGGTATTTTCCCTGAATATCCTTCTTCTTGATTCCTGACTGTGACATCCTCTACCTCTTTTTTTTTAAAGCTTCCAATTTTTACATTCCTAAAATAATATTTATTTCTCTTGCCCACCATGTTTGTTATGCACCTTCAGACTTATCATAATAATTGCCCCTGGACAAGATCTATTTTTTCAAGCATGCTATACTCTCTAATATCACAGGAACAATTTTGTCTGATGAAGAAAAATGTGTAATGAATTAATTTTCATGAACTTTCCTTGCTAACACTGGAAAACTGTAGGTGTAGCTCTTAGGGGGAAAAATAGGCTGAAGAACAAGCAATTTTTTTATCTCTAGAATTTCTTTGCTATGTTCAAGATTGGGAGATGAGGACATGAAATCATGATTTCTGAGCATGATTTCTAGCTATGGCGTGCAACCCTACAGTTCTTTTACTACTTGTGATATTGGTTAGGCCCCTAAAAAACAGAAAAGTCCTTGTGTTACAGTGATTTTGATTTTGTTCAGAGTTGCGATAGTCAATTCCTGTTAATTTGATTTTGTGAGTTGCCCACTGCCCCACCTCACTGTGCCCAGGATGTCTTTAGGCTATGTCTGGGAATCAGCATTAGATCTTAGTGCTTTTAAAAAGAAGGATGTTTGCCAATATTTTAATATTCTAATGGAAATAAATAAGAAAAAAGAAAATAAATGAGCAGTTTTGAAACTTTAAAGACAATTTATTTTATGTTACTAAAAGAGCCAAGAGGAAGATAAGAAATCATGCTATTTTCCAGGTCATAATTGTTGATTATACAATATTGAATGAATACATAATATACAAAACATGATTCCAAATTAAATTTTAAATGGAAAACCCACAATGTTGCATCACTGAATATGATCTTACCACTGATTTGCTCCCCCTCACAGCTGACAGGAATTGGTCTGTGGTTTTGGAGGGGTCGAAGCTGGGGAAGGCATTCTGTAACAAGGTCAAGGGAAGGAAAATGTGTATTTCAACTTCTTGAGACAGACATTTCTCCTTGTTTTATGCTTTGTTTGAGTCTCATTTCACTGACAAACATATGACTTTTGGCACCTTTCCTGGTCACAGCAAATTAAAAAAAAATAACAACGGATTTTTAGAATTTTTATGAATAAAGGATGCCATGAATTGGAAAGTGAGATATATATGATTGTATTGATTTAGAATCTTGAACCCTAGAGACTACATTTCCCACAATCCCCTTATCCTTTTCCTGTTTGTGTGTTTCCTTACATTTTCCACCCATGTGGGCTCTCTGGTTCCATGGTGGAAGAGGGAGGAGTGGTTCTTGGTTTTTGCTAGCCTTACTTCCTTATACTTCAAGAAAAATATTTAATAAATATTATTAAATATAATACTTGAGGTACTGGGTATTAATTTTAATCTTTACATGATATAGAGTAAGCTAGAATGTAAAGAATTTAAGGGATGGTCAAGAGATAATGCAGAAACTACTGAGTAGCTAGATAGTGTCCCTTTCAGCCGAGTTGACTAGACCTTGGATTGAGTTAAAATTCACAGACAGGGAACTGAGTATAGATATCAGGATCATATATTGGATCAGTTTCTAAAGGGGTTTTCAAAGTTATCTTTTCTGGCCATTTTCTATTCCTCTAATGTCTGATTTAGGTAGAGGCCTGCCTGGATGCAGGAAGACGGATTGACTTTGGGTAATTTCTTAGATTGGTGGTTCTCAGAGTATGGGAGATCCCTGGGGATCCCCAACACACTTGTGGGGAGGGCGGTCTGTGAGGTAAAAAATTATTTTCATAGTAATATTAAAACATTTTAATTTCTAATATAGAAAATATCAGTAGATATGACCTACAAAAACACAATTCTTTGGGAGAGGGGGTCTTTGATACCATTTCAGAGTATAAAGGGTCCTGAGACCAAAAATTCAAGAACTGAAACTCTAGTGTTATTATGTGGGAAAAATGGTCTTATGGTTAGAATGACAGCCAGAGAGGCTCGATTCCTTCCCTATGCTGGGATTTTTTTTGGTGGGGGAGGGGAAAAAGAGTAGGATACATTTTAATTTCTCTATTCCTCAGATTTCCTAAATTATAACATAAATAACATTAACTTAAGAATGACTTTGAGACCTTTATATTCACAAAATTCTAAAGGGAAACATTGCTCATGTTTATTAGGTCCCTACTATGTGCCAGACCCTATATTAGGTGCTGGACTATTTGAAAGGGTCCTACCCACAAGGCGCACATCATGAACACGACTAAGTAAATACAAAATAGTTGTAAGGGTGGGAAGTTTGCAGGTATTGTAACCCTGACCTTATGTGAGAGTTTCAGAGACTGTGTGTGGGCTGAGCAGTTCACTGGACTGTGTGAACTTCAGGAAGTCATTCACTCTTCTTGAGTTATGGTTCTCCGGCTGCAAAATTAATTACACACTTACCTCAATCACCAGGATGTGGTAAGGGTCACTGAGTTAATGTTTGTGGAACACTTCAGCATCCTCATCTGAAAGTTGTTAGGTTTACGGAGATGTTATTTGAAGAAAGTTAAAAAAAAACCAAAAACCTTTTGTGTTCTCTAAGATCATTGACACAAAAAAAAACTTTCCCCATCATATTAATATTTATGGTTCTTCTGTCTTTATCCTAAAAAAATCTGTTTTTTTCCCTAGTCTTTCCACAAGTACAAAGCATGTTTGTATAGAAATGAAATGGAAACTAGATGGAGAAAAGGACCGTTTTATTTTGTTTGTTTTAAAAGAGATCAATACTATTAACTTTCCTTTATAAACATTCAGCTAAAATATCTGTGCTCCTCTTATACAGAGTACTTACAAAACATTCCGATGTAATGTTGGATCAGATATCAAGAGATGAGAAAGAGAAATGTTTTATGTGATATGTGAACATATGTGGTGCCTCTTCCCACCTCCCTGTCTTCCCCCAAATACCTAAGCTAAACGTTATCATTTAGTTATATGTTGTGACTGTGTTATTTCCTTGGGACTTCTAGATCATCCTCTAGCAATATATTTCCTTAAGAATTAGAGAATGAATTCTCAACGGTATTTTTTTTCCAGCCACCCATAGGAGACATTTTTGGTCATTTTAACTTCTTCATTTTCTCTTTTTTCTTGTAGGTAATGGGACTCTTGACTAACCATGGTGGAGTACCTCACCAGCCCCAGACTGATTATGCTCTCTCTCCTCTCACTGGGGGCCTAGAACCAACCACTACTGTGTCTGCCAGCTGCAGTCAGAGACTAGACCATATGAAGAGCTTAGATAGTCTGCCAACATCTCAGTCCTATTGCCCTCCAACCTATAGTACCACAGGTTATAGCATGGATCCTGTCACAGGCTACCAATATGGACAATATGGACAAAGTGAGTACTAGGTCTTGGAAGTCTTGCTAATTGCTTCTCTGTACTATGGACAAAATTATTAATTCAAGCATTGTGATGCAAATATGTATATCTGTATGAATATCTGTATGTACAATAACTGACATTTATATAGCACTTTAATGTTTGCAAAGTGCTCTCCATACATTTTCTCATTTGTGCCAAAAAATAGGCCTGTGACGAAAGTGCTATAGATGCTTATTCCTATTTTACAGATGAGGAAACCGAGGTTAAAAGATGTTAAATGGCTTACCCAGGGTCAAAGAGCTAGTAAGAGTCTGAGGTGGAATTCAAACCTAAGTTTTCCTGAATTCAGACACAATTTGACTTCTTCAAAATAATAGCTTAAATTTATATAGCACTCTAGAGTTTGCTTTCTGTATGTTATCTTGTTTTATTTTACAGGGAATTTTACAAGAGTGGTGCTATTGTTATGCCCTTTTTACAGATAAGGAAATCCAGGCTCAGAGAAGTTAAATGATTTGTTTTGAATCATGCAGCATCTTATGTGACATCTGAAATGATCTATTATCTATCTGTCTAGCTTAAATAGCTTCTGTCTATCACTCATAAATCTATTTAGTCCATCCATCCATCCATTTTATCTATCGTCTATCCATCCTCTATTAAATCTACTTATCTAATCTATCTCCATTTTCGATCTATCACCCATTTACTGCTCTTTGCGATCTATCAAGCTATAACTCATCAATCAATTTAATTCATCCATATCCATCTTTCTTATCTAACCTCTATCATCCATAAATCTATCCCTCTAATCCATCTATATTCCTATCAGTAATTCATCAATATATCTAATTCATCCATCTCCATCTCTCTTACCTAATATCTATCATCCATATTTCTCTCTCTCTCCTTCTCTCTTCACCTCTCATCCATCCATTCATCCATCCATCCATCCATCCACCCATCCACCCATCCACCTATCTATCTATCTATCTATCTATCTATCTATCTATCTATCTATCTATCTATCTATCTATCCATCCATCCATCCATCCATCCATCCATCCATCCATCCACTCATCCATCCATCTATCTATCCATCCATCCATCCATCCATCCATCCATCCATCTATCTATCTATCTATCTATCTATCTATCTATCTATCTATCTATCTATCTATCCATCCATCCATCTAAGAATCAGATCTGTCACTGAGATACTGCATCAAAAAAGATTTTGGTTGCATAATTATTTTCTTAAGTGATGTCAACAACATCTTGATGTTATTAATTGCCGAGACATGAAACCTGATTGCCATTAGGTAAAACATAAGGGTTGGCCAAGATGATATAATCACTGGCAGCCCAGTATTAGAAACACATGTTCTTAATGAGGTCAGCTCAAGACTCATTATAGCATATACTCCCAGACACAGAGAGTTTTGTCAAACTTGTCCCAGGAATAAAAATATTAGTCCCTTTCCTTTGATACTCCGGTATTAAATATGACATGGTCAACCTGTAGCTGACGTTGCCCCTTGCTGTGAAGTTGTCACAGCACGACTTAAAAAGCTCCTTTTGCTCTCTTGCAGGTGCCTTTCATTATCTGAAGCCAGATATCGCATAAATGAACTGTCCACTCTGAGTTAAGTCTGGTCCTGTTTCCAGTCTCCATTACATAGACATGAAGAATCCTCTCTGAAAAAGTCGATCCCTTTGGCCGTGGGGTGGGGGTGGGGAGGGTCATTGTGACAGAAGGTACAGGAGATGTTTTCTTTCTCCAATAGTTGTTTTCAATATACTCTTGGACATGTTGGACAAACCAGGCGAGAAGAGGAAGACCTTGGGCAATACAAGACCAGGGGGGCTTTGAAGGCAATGATTTAACATGGCCACACATCAAAATACTCAAACAGTTTAGCGCTGACTGAGAGAACACATTCCATTCTTGCTCCTTTGAGAAATACCTGGACTGATTTGGACAAGCAGAATGTTTGAAAGCTGAGCAGCCCGATGCTGTCAACTAGAACTTGTTGGGTGTTCAATGTTGACATTGCTACACTTTTCAAACTGCTCGGTTTCTGAAGCATGAGCAGAGAGGAATCTTTTAATCGTACACACTGGAAATGACATCCACACTCATTATTACCATTTGGGGGGAAGGTAGGATAGATGTAAAGGACTTCCAGGATAAATTATTGATGATATTCTTTTTGGTAATCCAGTTGTCAATAAAGGTCATAAGCCCATTTTGCTAACGGGACGTGGTATAACATGAAGAGAAAAATCAAAAACAAAAACTCGGTTGTATCTTTTGGAGTGGGCTGAGGTGTGTGACTTTTTCCTAATCCCATGTTAACATTTGGAAGCAAGCAAGGGGGAAAAACAGTGACGTTGATTTCCACGACTGCCTAACAATGTGCAATACTGTGTACCTCACAGAAGCTTTGGAAGCATCCAAAGTGATATAAATAGAATCAGAACTATATTTTTGCAGGTGTTTTTATTTTTTCAGTACATAATTCAGTGTGGTAAAATGCAGAGATGTTGCAGTTTGCTGGACAACCGAAATCCAGTTTGCTCCTTATGATTCAAGACCGTGTCAGAGAATAATGCTTTTTTAAAAAAGATTACGTTTACATTCTTTTATTTTTTACAGAAGACAGGGCAAGAAGAGAAATGTCCATGTGGCTGACATGTACTTTTAAGTTATACAATGATATCCAATATTAAAAGATTATAGGAATTGAGGTTTACATAAGTTTGTGTTGTGACATTCTAGAATGTCAATAAATTTGTGTTTTGAAATGTTAAGAGGAACAGGAAGATGGAAGGCAGTGTTATTTATTTCTCTTTATTCTTGGAACAATGAATGAGGTAGGGCCCAAATACATTCCTTTTAGCATTAAGGACTATGAAGTAGTGAGTTAGTAAGCCTAGGCATAGTACAGAGATTAGTTCATACATTGGTCTTAAAGGGTGATGGACAAAAGAAATACTCTGTGTTGCAGCCTCTACCAACAACAGCGTGTTGTAAAAATGTCTTTCATGTAAAAAGTGCAGTAAATATTTACTATTTATAATGAATAAACAGTTATGAAAACTTGCAAAACCCTGATTTCTCCCCTCTGAGAATCTGATGAATTTCAGCTTTAAAAAAAATTCTCTGGAATCGAGGTGCCAACCTGACACATGACCTTCAGGCTGTGTTTTTCACATCAGAGTATAACCCAGACAAACAATACCGTATGTATGCCCCACACCTCTACGTCCTCAAAGATGGTCTTTATGCACTGTGGTATTTAAGATTGGGGTATACATTTTCACAGGTGTGGCATCCAGAATAAACCCCCCCAATCCCACGTCTGCTCTCTCTCTGGTTCTCAGACCTATCAAATTCCTCTGTTGTACTTTTGGCTTCATGTTTTCCCCTGGGTTCTACTTTCCTGTCTACATCCCCTGTTGATCCGTTAGCGTGTCTTCCCTACTCAGAAATCCTGGGATGCCCTGATTACTACTGAGATTCTCATTCATGTCTTTCACCTTTAATCTCCTTTAAATTGACAGCTCCCTTGGATTCGGTAATCAAAATATTTATGTCTACCTTCTCAGTGCAGGAAGATCTGAAAACATCTTATTTTATTCTTTAAAATTCCTGGAAACAGCTATCTTTTTGCATTATTCAATATAATAATAACAAATAGCTAATATTTACATAGTTCTTATTATGCACCAGGTAGTTATTACCATTATTATCTCATTTGATTCTCACACCAATGCTGGGAGATAGGTGTATTATTATCCCTATTTTACATATGAGGAAATTGAGGCAAACAGAGGTTAAGTAATTTGCCCAGTGTCACATAGCAAGGAAGTATCTAAATTTGAACTCAAGTCTTCCTGACTGCAAGCTCATCGCTCTATTAACTGTGCTACTTAACTACCTGTGACAGATTCATAGTTGGAAGGTATCTTGGTGGATAAGTCATGTAGTCCACCCCTAATTTCTCATCCCCAGTTCTAGGTTTGTGTATGACAAAACTGAGACCCAGGGAAATAAAGTTATTTATCTGCTCAGGATCACACAAGTTGTAAATAACAGAGGTGGGATTTGAATTCAGGTCTTTCAACTCCATCCCAACTCATTTTTCCATGTTGCCTCTTGTTGTAAGACTTCTGATAACCCGCAGAGACATCTCAGCTCATCTTATGAATCCTGCTTCCGCATCCCTTCTTTCACACTTCCACCTTTCCACTTAAATGGCTGCACATTATCTGATAGTCCTATATTTAGCAGTTCCTAGAAGATGTCACCATTTTTTTTTCTTTTCACCAACCCTCTGCTGTCATGTCAAGCCTTGTTTACAGTTACAACTTCTTCCCAGGCACCACCCAATAACATCATTGAACATGCAGTGGATGGAGGGAAATGCCAAGTTGGAGACATGGAGACCTTTGGATGCTAATTTCATGTGTTCTTGTTTTCAAAATCCTAGTTGGTTATTTTTTTTTTCAGTCTCCAGAAAAATATGATTGAATTCAAGTAAAGTCATGAATCTTCCCTTTACTGGTGTGAGAGAATATTTTGTTATTTTATTATGGCTTTAAGCTGTCTTTCTATAATCCAGATTCTGGTAAACACAGTAAAGAGATGGAGAACAGGGAGAAGATTAGATCCAAGATTAGGTAACATCCAGAGCACAGGGAGGTAGGCAGAATAAAGAGGTAGGTGAGAAAGGTGTAGATTGTTTATTGACTTAAGGGTGTATCTATCAACTCCAATCCTGAAAGGAAGAGGAGTTCACCAGCAGGTCTACTAGCAGGCACAGATTGAAAACAAGTTGATCTGGTTGGAGATCCATCCTTGGGAACAAAACAAAGCCTTGAGATTTGTGGAAGAGAAACCTTGTCCTTGGCCCATATGGCTTCCAGAGGGAACAGGAGGGCAGATATTAATCTCTCTCTATCATATTTATAGAGCGTTATGCAAAGCACTTCACATGTCAATCTTATTTGGTTCTCACAAAAATCTTGAAAGGTAGATGCTAGTGTTATTATCCCTATTTTATGGGTGAGAACTAAGACTGAGGTTAAATAACCTCCAAAGGGTCACACAACTAGTATATTTGAGGTAGGATTTGAATTCAGGTTTTCCTGATTCCAAGACTAGCACTGTGCAGACTATGCCACCTAGTTGCCTAGTAGTTTAGTTATTAAATCAAATTTCTCCAGAGGGCAAAGCTACTGGGTACAATTGGCTAGTGGATCTGCTTCGAATAAATTTATAAGAATAAAGAGGAAGAACAAATAATAATAACCAATAGCTATCATTTTATAGTAGTGTAAGGTTTACAAAGAATTAAAAAAAAAATCTCGTCCTACCTGGGTAGTATTATCCCCATTTTATAGGTAAGTGCACAGGTGGACTTAAATGATTTGCACAGTCACCCAGCTTTTTATCCAATCATTTCAGAAATGTCTGACTCTTCCTCGTCCTATTTGGGGTCTTTTTTGGCAAAGATGCTACAGTGGTTTGCCATTTCCTTCTCCACCTCATTTGACAGATGGGGAGACTGAGACAAACATGGTTAAGTGACTTGTCCAGTGACACCTAGTCAGTCAGTGTCTAAAGCTGAATTTGAACTTAGGTCTTCCCAACTCCATGTTCATTGCCCTATCCATTGCAACCCTCTAGTTGACAAAGAGGGTTCAAGGAAGGAGTATATTGGAGCCAGCTCAAATCAGCTTTCAAGAGCCAATTTTAAAATTTTTAGTGCAAACATTTACAACTCTGAAATTGGTAAATGCTACAGATTAGGGCTTGATTTTTGTTGTTGATTGTCTAGACTTATAGAAAGTATTAATAATGTAGATTCAACTTAAAAGTATGTCAAAGAAGCAGCTAGTGGTACAGTTGATAGAGTGCTGGGCCAGAGTCAGGAAGACCTGAGTTCAAATCTGATCTCAGACATTTATTAGCCACATGACTCAGGTCAAGTCACTTAACATGTATTTGCCTTAGTTTCTTCAACTGTAAAATGGAGATAATGGTAGTACCCAATACACAGGGTTGTGGTGAGGATCAAATGGGATAATTTATGCCCAGCACACAGTAGGCGTTCTATAAATGCTTGTTCCCTCTTCTGTACATTTCCCCTTCAGAGAGTCATTTGTTAAACATTTATTAACACACCACTGGCTTAAGGGCAAAAGAAAGTTTCAAGGAGTCAGATCCAGGATGTGTACAGGAGGAAGAAGATTGATACAGAAAATTATAAGGCTTGAGAAGGAATCTCTGGAGGCTAGGGGAAGGAAAGCTTGGTTAGAAAGCCAGAAGATAAGACCAGGACTTCCATAGGTCCATAGCTAGTGAGACTGAGGACTAAAAAACCCTCAAACCCAAGGGAGGATTTATGGAACTGTTGACTGGTAATGGTGGTGGTAGAGGCAGAGAAGGAGCTCCTTGAGAGGAGGCAAAAACAACAAAAAACAGGCTTGATCCTGACTAGAGAAACATTCTAGAAGGGTTGAGACCCTAAGCAGCCAGAAGGTCATAAATCTTCATAGTTGGAAGGGACCTCAGCAGCCACCAATCCACCATATTCCTTCCAAAGACCCATTCTATAAAACATCTGATCACCGGTCATCCAGAAACCCTCCAATGAAGGAATCCTGCTATGGACTGAGGTACCCCAAGGGGACTTTGGGACAACTCTAATTGTCGGGGAAGTTTTTCCTGGCTAAAAGCCTAAAGCTGCCTCATTCCTACTTCCACTCATTTTTCCTACTGTTTGTTGACCTTTGGAGCCAACCAGAGAGAAGGAAGCTCATCCCTCTTCAATGGGACAGCTCTTCAAATACTAGAAGTCAGCCCAATCTCTTGTGGCTAGAACATTAGGGATCCAGCTATACCATTGAGCCCAGATAGAGCTGGGGCAGTTGTCTCTGAGGACCACATCTGGAAGAAGAGATTCAGATAGAAAAGAGAGGTCAAAGTCCTCATTTTTTCTATGTTGACATGTAGGACCAGGGCTCCTTGTACATTTTCCTTTGGTATTTTAACCCCTCAGATGCTTTCTTGTTGCAGCAAAGCCCTTAAAAGATGGAGAATCGAGTGTGGGGAGAATCTCTCTGCTAACCTTCCAATGACTGTGAATACAGCCTGGAGAGTTATATGAGGCACACAGAGAGTGACTTGTCTAAGAGTTTGAGAGTAGCAACTACCAGAGACAGATTTGAACCCAGGTCTACTGACTCCATTCTGTTTACACTTTATCTACTACCCCACACTGCTTCTCTGAGGGAGCAGAATCACTGAAAAGAGGAAAAGCAAGGAACCACACAAAAACCCTTGAGTCCAGACAGAGCTGGGTTAGTGAGGAACTGGTGGCCAAAAGGGGAAGTGATGGTCGTTAGAAACCAGTAGGGGGAGCTAATCAGCAAACCAAGCCCTAGTATTTTGGGGAGAAGAAAAACTGGGGGTTGTGGGATGTCCCTGGAGGTACCACAGTGTATAAGATGCTACCAAAATATATGGTTACAATTCATCAATCCCATTTCATAAAAACCTTATTAAAAATGTCGGGTGTGTAAGACATTACTCAAAACAAATATGGCCATGACGCCAAGATCGTTTTTCTTCCTGTCTCTTTTATCTCAGTATTGAGGATTTCTTCATGTTTCTTCAGTTTCTTAAATCTTCATCTTTGTATCTTTTGTGCACTGTACCCTGGCTATCTCTTTTCTCTGTCTTCATCTTATTTCTTTGTTTCTCTCTTTTTATGTTGCTTTATTTATTCTACTCTTCATTACTTCTCTTGTTGTTTTTCTTATTCATCCTCTTCTGTATTTCTCCTTATCTGATGGACTTCATTTTTCTCTCCCTGTTATGCCAATGGGAAGATCTGTTTTTGCTTTTTTCTTATACCAAAATCTAATACCATTCTGCTATTTCCTTCTTCCACTTGACCAATCTAGATGTCCAAACCCAAGGGATTTCTGAATTCCAGATACTATCTCAACCCATCTCAACTCCCTTTTTGATTCAGGAAGAAAAAGATCCCTGAGACACATACTTATTAAATTGAAAATTGAATTGCCAAATTCATTCAAAATTGAAAAGCCAAAATTTAAAAATGATATTAATAAGCTATATGTCCCAAAGGGTCACATAAGGCTGGGAAATGTACATTGTCAAATGGTCAAAGAGGCAGCTGGTGACTCAAAAGATAGAGCTTGTATTCAAATCCAGTCTTAGATATTTACTAGCTGTGTGACTCTGGGTAAGTCATTTAACCTCTGTTTGCCTTTGTTTCTTCAATTATATAATGGGGATAACAACGGTATGTACTCATAGGGTTGTTGTGAGGGTCAAATGTGATAATATTTGTAAAGCACTTAGCTCAGCACACGATTGGTACTATATAAATGCTTATTCTTTCCCCCATCTCATCCCCACTTTATTGAGATGCTTCATATAATACAGCTAGCTAGAGCTGGAAATAGGGATGTACCAATAAATGTTTAATGATGAGCAAAAAAAAGAAAGAAAGAAAGAAAGAAAGAAAGAAAGAAAGAAAGCATGCAGGACACATTTAAAAGTTTAATCTTTAATATAAAACCTTATTTAAATGTACACAATTAACAAAACAATAATTTAAGCTCTGATTTATAGGCTTGCTGATCTCTGAGGTGTAAATGCTTACATAGAAAATTGAATAATTGATTCTCTGTAGCTGGAATTGGGTGGCATGATGGATAGAATGCCAGGTCTGGGGTCAAGAAGACCCACTTGGCTGACTTCAAATCTTACCTTAGATACTAGGTAGCTGTGTGACCTTGGACAAATCACTTTACCCTGTCTGCCTCGATTTCCTCATCTGTAAAATGAACTGAAGAAGAAAATGGCAAACCACTCCAATATCTTTGCCAAGAAAACCCCAAACAAGGTCACAAAGAGTGGGAAACAACTGAAAAAGTACTGAACAACAGAAATAAGAAGCTAGAGCTTACTTCAGCATGTCCCAGGCAGGATGGGATAACTCAAGAAGTTATCTAGTTTATTTTCTTCATTTTATTGAGTTGGGATCTGAGGCTCAGAAAAATTATGACTTACCCAGAGTCACACAGCTTAAACATTGTAGAGCTAGGGTTTGAATTCAGGTCTTAGGACTTTGAGTTCTTTGCGCTTTCCATTATGCCAACGTTACAGTTCCAAAGTTACATCGTAGCTGCCCAAATTTGATAGTATGTGACTTTGATCTTTCCACTTCTCTTCCTAGATGTCACACTATAGGAGAGAAATTACTTGATTTTCATCACGAGAATATTTTTAAGCCTGTTTCTCTACATTGAAATACTTTCCTTTGTATATCCCATCGAATTCTTAGTCGACAAAGTACTAACACGATACTATTATATGGTACTAAAGTAATAAGTAGATTCCCCCATAAATCTGTATGGTGAATGCCTATGAATTAACCAAATATATACAAGTTTTTTCAAGAGATTATATGAATTCATAGAATAATGGAATCTTTGACTCGGTTACAACCCAAGATGGCATCCTCAAGCATAAGTCTCCTTTTCAATAACCTGGACAAGTAAACATCTTGTTTCTGCTCGAACACTTGGAGCAATGGGAAACTCACTATTTTAACCCATTTCATTTTTGGACAGCTCTGTTAGGAATTTGTTGCTTATGGTGAGATGAAATCTTATCTCCTTTACATTTCTGGTCTCTGGTCCTAGTTCTGCTCTCAGGGCTGCCCACCCACAAAAAGTCTAATCAACTGCTCTTTCATGTGATAGTTCTTCATATATGAAGACAGCAATTGTCTCTTTTTTCTGCATTCCCTCCCCCCCCCCACCTTCTCTTCTCCAGGATAAATTGCCCCTATTCCTTTAACCAATATGGCATCCTGATTACTCTCCAATGAATGTACTCCAGTTTGCCAGCATCCCCCTAGACTCCTTTTATGTGAACATGGTACTAGGGGACCATAATCCCAATAATCTATAATTAGAACTTGAATAGACCACATGGGGCCATTACTGTGCTCCATAGGATAGGAAAACCTGCCTGGAGGAGAGAGTTTGTCTCCCATCTCAATGAGGGAATTGGTTGTAGTCTTTAATTATGCACACAAATGGTGCCCCCAAATCACAGATAACAGAGAACTGATGATCTACTGCAAGCTGTACAGTGTGGGAGCCAAAGCTTTAATATTTATGCAGATGGCTCTGTATTCTTAGCAACACCATTAGACAATGACTCATCCATTGGGAAACCCATGTTTGATGCCACACGAGAGAAAAGAAAGCGACTATTAAAACTGAAACCAGGGCATGTTGCCAGAGGTCTTATGGGGGGAGATCCCCATTTCACCTTCTTTTCACATCAGCTCCTTCCATTTGTTTATTGGCATTTGCTTAAAGAGGATCTCAGTGCCCAATTATGCACCCCTGACTTTTACTAAACCCCTTCATGTTCTGTTGCCGGAGGCCACCAAAAGGATGGGAGAGTCAGGATTGAAGGGGGATCTTGAGAGCCACCCTTCCTCCCTCCCACAACATGGGAGACACCCTGATGAGTCAGGAGTCCCAGAGGACTGAGGCTGGCACAGACTAAAGCCTCTGGATCATTGAAGACACCCTGATTTCTGAGCATGGGCGGGCAGTTACAGGCTGCTTCCAAGTTTGCAGAAATTGTGATAAGACAATATTGTGAAAATTGGAAAAGACCCTAAGGCTTTGGGGCTGTGTTGAAAATGAGAAAACTTAAGGGCAGCGGGCCTCCCTGGCTTTGTGCTCCTGGCCTCTTCACTTGCCCTCCTATTCCCGCAAAGAACCATTGTTTGCTTTAGTCTCACTTTTTTCTAATAGTTGCAGTATATGTGTGTGCATATATATACATGCATATATATGCACACACATATACTGCAACTATTAGAAAAAAAATATATATGCACACACATATTATGTATATGTAAATGTCTGTGAATATACACATGTATCCATATAAAAGTAAATAAGTGAATATATGCATTAGGGCACATTTCTTAGGACTGTGGTTGTGTATGTAGCCTTCACAAAAAGTAGATGGCATAAAATGCCTGCTTATGCCTTCCTTTTGCTTCCCACAGCTCATCCTGCCCTGATTCTCTGACCCGTCCTCTGATATCCTGAAAGAGCTATTTCACTGTGGTTGATCTCCTCTACCTTCCCCTTCCCCCATTTTAACAGATGGAAAAGAATATTGGCAAGAGAACCTGGGTTTAAATCCTAGTTCTCTCACTTATTAATGGGGCAGTACAGTGGATAGGATGCCAAGCATGGAGTCAGGAAACCTCATCTTCATGAGTTCAAATCTGACCAGAGACACTTATGAACTGTATGACCCTGGGTGAATCACTTAACTTTTTTAACAAACTGAGGTTTGCCTCAGTTTCTTCATCTGTCAAAGTGAGAAAAGGAAATGGCAAACCACTCCAGTATTTTTGCTAAGAAAACCCAATGAGGGTCACAAAGAGTCAGACATAACTGAACAATAACAACAAAAATGACTTTATGCAAGTCACTGATTATTTATTAAAAACAATGATAATGGACAATCATTTAAAACTTTAAAGTTTATCTTACACTACAGAATTCTCTCATCTGAGCCTTACAACCAGCCTGTAAAAGGATTGCTGATATTATTATACTTATTTGACAGATGGGGAAATTGATGCTCAGAGAAGCTAAAGTAACTTTCTCATTGTCACAGAGCCAATATCAGAGGAAGAAAAAAGATGTCAAAACCAAGATTTGGACCTAGGTCTTTAGTTTCAGATTTCTTTATCAATAAAATGTGGCACTTGGGCTAGATGACCTCTTAGGTCCCTTCTAGCTTTAAATCTGTGATCTTAATTCTCGTTCTCCTTTCCCTCTGCAACACAATACAAAGATGATTGAGGAGCAAGTGAATGGAGAAGATAGAAGAATTTTTGTAATATTGAGTCATAGACTATTAAAGTTAGAAGGGTTTAAATGACCCTGAGTTCACAGATTCTGACACTTAACACCTGTGTGAATTTGGGCAGTTCATTGTGCCTGAAAAGTGAGGAGCTGGACCAGTTGATTTTATAGCTTTGGAGCTTGAAGGGATCTTAGAGGTTACCAAGAGTTGTTCAAGGTCAGGGTGGCAGGATCATAGGATTATGGAGGTAGAGCTCTATGTGGATTCAGAAACCATATAGTGTGATCCCCTCATTTTACAGATAAGGAAACGGAAACACATGAGACTAAGTGACTTTCTAAAGATCTCACTGGTACTGTGTCAAAACATGGGATTTGAACCCAAGACCACTTGAGTCCATCGTTCTGTGATTATGAGAGTCTTATAAGAACAACTCAGTCTTCTCAACCAACCTGCATTATCTTGCCCTAGAGAGATGTCTCCAAAGGAGTGTTTGTGGTCTCTTGTGTCTTCACATGGGTTTGTGGGAGAAAATGAGATGAGGAAGGAGGCAGGGTAGAAAGCTCATTTCAGGAACCTCAGAAGATGCCTGAGAAACCCAGTGGTTGGCCTCCTCACTCCTCCCCCTTCAGTTCTTCCTGCTCCTCCAGACCACTTTGCTTTCAGGTGGGCAGCATCTTTCCTGGGACCTGGTGAGGGTAACCTGGCTTCCCAACCACTTTGTAGGGGCAAGTTAAATGAAACAATGACTACTTTCTCCAGAATTTTCCTCCCTTCAGGGGATCTTTTACCTCTCTCTTCCCAGAATCACTCCTCTCTATACTCAGAATTGGAAATAATTGGTTTAATCATGGGAAAGTAAATACCAATTACCTGAGGAAGCTCTCTTTTATTTGAACTGGACAGCCTTTCCCGGCACTTGGAGTAGAGCCCTAGGGTACATCAGGATGGAGGCAGCCTCCCTACATGCACCTCTGTTAGATGGAAAGATCCCTTTCAGTTCTCAATCTCTGACCTTATGATTCTTGCCTAGACTGGGGGAAAATTTGTACTAACCTCAAGTTATAAGCCGCCCTGCTAATTGGAGTGATCCATTTGAACTTTTTATAATTTGTGCTCATTAACTCGGCAGGATGTTAATGATTACACGTATTATTCAGTGAGACAAATTGACTGTTGTTAGTTCTATCTGGCTTCCATTCTGAACTCTATTCAACAAACTTCTTAGTTTATCTCCTATATTATGCTTTAAGATTTGCAAGGCAAATTATCCATTTGATCTCATTTGATCTCCACAAGGGTCTTATGAAGTAGGGGCTCATCTGAAGGATGAGGAAACTGTGGTACAGACATTGAATGGCTCAGTCAACAAGTGGTTCAATTAAGATTGGCACTCTAATCTTCCTCACCCCAAGTCCAGCCTTATCCACTAGACTACCCTGGCTGCTCTTATGGTCATCCACTCACAATTTTAGATTAGAGAAATTTGACATGCCCCATGTTAGTTGGGGGTCCTCAGCGTACTATGTAAGGGGCACAAGGGCTTTGTGGGGGAGGCACGAGTTTGCACCCCAAACCTCCTGATCTCGTGATGCTTTCTAGAGTTCACTGGAGCTTGAGCGATATTTGAAGGGTTTGACACTAACTGCTAGGGGCAGGGTAGGAGTTAAAAGGACAAATGGAAAGGGATGAGGGTAGATCTTCAGTCTCAGATAGACCCGGTGGTAAGTGTTGACCATGTATGTAGTGGAGGGATGGTTACTGCCTGCACTCTTGGGCAGGGGAGAAATGAATGGAATTCAGGCATCGTTGGAATGCCTTGGCATAAGGCACATGGCAAAGATGCCCAAACCCTACCTCATCTTGGAGAATATCCTGGATATTCTGGGGAGTGCGTCCTTTCCCCAGTGGCTTTCCCCTAGATTGTATTGGTTTGTATGTAGGGATCTCAGAGTGATTTTATTGCCCAATTGCCCTTGCTGGCTATGATCTTACCACCTGGTCTGTTGGTAGACAATGCACCAAATGGGGGAATAAACCAAATGTAATCCTCACAATGAGCACAAGTACCAGTATGCAACTCTAGGGTTGAAGGATACCCTTGGCAACATAGGCTAAGGTGGATCTGACTAGGGTGGATGAGGACAGGGGACTAATAATGATAGCAGGTGTTCTAGAGCACTTAAAGTTTTGCAAAGCATTTTACACATTATCTCATTTAGTTCACAAAAAAACTACATGTATTAATATCTTCCTGTTTTTAACTAAAGAAATTAAAGCTCTGAGACTTCACATGACTTGCACATCATCAACCAGCCAGTGTTGGAAGCAAGATTTAAACTTCTTAGAGTCTTTTTGACTCCAGATTCAATTACAAAAGACCCTAGTGAATGACTAAACAGACAACTGAGGCATGACAGATGAATTAGGATGGTGTCCAGAGTGAGATCTCTGAGGTAGTCAGGATAGGAGACATAGATCAGGGAATACAATATACACTTTTCAATACACAGAGAAGATTTATGCATTCAGGCACTTGGCATCTGGGAGGTCCAATGAGGATGCCAGAAGACTGAAAAGGAAGGCAGATGGAACAGAAATCAGGTAGTCTGTCAATCATAGGACTTTTATTAAGCACCTACCAAGGCTGGCAGTCCCAAAGGTACCAAGGGTTCCATATGATTAGGTTATAAATCAATCAACCAGTAAGAATTAAGAAGGTGACTACTATGTGTCAGACATTGTGCTAAGCACCAAATACTCAAAGAAAGGAAAATCATGCTCCCTGACTGCAAAGAGCTCACATTCTAATGGGGGAGACAAATTGATACAAACAAACATGCATATTAAAAATATATATAGGATAACAGCATAATATATAGGATAATAGAGGCAAGGTAATCCCAGGGGGAAGGCACTAATAGTAGGAGGGAGACATCAAGGGAATTGCAAGAGACCTCCTAAAGAAATAAAATTTGGGCTGAATTTTGAAGGCAGTTCTCAGGATTGGCAAGCTCTGGCAGCTGGTTTCATGAACCCCAATACAGGAACTATGTTTTGGAGAAAGATTATAGTCTCTGCAAAAATTTGAATAGAATAGACAAGATTCTAGTCCTAGAGAAACTAGGATATGTCAGTGTTCTCGGATGGTAGCTGGGCAAAGAGAAGGTAGACAGGGAACTAGTTTTGGGGTATAATGTGGGGACACAAGCAAAACCATATTGAAATTGAAGGGACAGATCAAAAGGAGGCTGACCTGATGAAATCAAAACTATCAATAAGCACATGAAAAAGTGTTCTAAATCCCTCTTGATTAGAGAAATACAAATTAAAACAACTCTGAGGTACCACTTTATACCTAGCAGACTGGCCAATATGGCAGCAAAGAAAAGTGATAAATGTTAGAGGGGATGTGGCAAAATTGGGACCCTAATACACTGCTGATGGAGTTGTAAATTAGTCCAAGCATTCTGGGGGGCAATTTGGAACTATGTGCAAAGGGCTTTAAAAGAATGCCTATCCTTTGACCCAGCCATACCACTGTTGGGTTTGTACCCCAAAGAGATAAAAAGGAAAAAGACTTGTACAAAACTATAGCCACTCTCTTTGTGGTGGCAAAAACTTGGAAAATGAGGGAGTGTCCATCAATTGAAGAATGGCTGAACAAATTATGGTATCTGTTGGTGATGGAATATTATTGGGCTGAAAGGAATAATGAACTGGAGGAATTCCATGTGAACTGGAACAACCTCCAGGAATTGATGCAGAGTGAGAGGAGCAGAACCAGGAGAACACTGCACATAGAGACTGATACACTGTGGTACAATCAAATGTAATGGACTTCTCTACTAGCATCAGTGCAATGACCCAAGACAATTCTGAGGGACTTATGAGAAAGAACACTATTCACATCCAGAGAAAGAACTGTGGGAGCAAAAAGGCAGAAGAAAAACATATGATTGATCATGTAGATCGATATGGATATGATTAGGGTTTTGATGTTAAAAGATCACTCTAGTGCAAATATGAATAACATGGAAATAGGTTTGAACAATGATACATGTATAACCAAATGGAACTGCTTGTCATCTTTGGGAAAGAGGAGGAAAGAATGGGGGCTCTTTATATAGTGAGTCCTGTTAGCAAGTGGATTGTGATCTATAGTGAGCTATGAATAGTTCTAGTGTTGACAGTCTCTATTCTTTTGAGCTCTGATAAGGACAGAATCCTTAATGGTCTCAATTGCAGGGATGACCTGTCAGGAGAAGGAATGAGCTATGTGAACATATCCAGTGCTTGCTAACTATGTCGGAGGATAATGGAGACCAGTTGAGGTCAAGGGTAGCAGTAGTGGCTACCAGGGTAATTGCTTTCCTTCCTGATGCCCTCCTTCTCTGTGGTCTAGGTCCCCTCAAACAACTTTGTGATGCTTATATATTTAGCTTCCTCTATGAAGTGAGTTCAGAAGTTTGACTTCTGGAGAAATTCATCTTATCGGTATGTCAGAGAGGCTTCTAAAGAGAGCGGGAGTGGGCAATAAAATTTCAGTCAAGTGTTCTTAGGTTAGGTGGAGGAACTATCTCCTTTCACAAGATTTTCAGGGGGATAGTTTTATCTGGTTCTCCTGAACCTGGCCAGCTGCAATGGCCATCTTGAAGGTAACTTGTAGTGCCTGTCACCATTTTGGAAGAGATAATGGTGGCCAATGGATGTCTTTCAATGTTTCCCTGCCATAGCCAATCCAGGCCTCTTGCCAGGAGAGGCTATAGTTTTTCCCAGTCTGGAAAATGGGTATTTGAGTGGTTCCATCTCCTTCACTCAACTTTATTTCTTAAAATATTCTATTGAGGGTTGTTTATTAGTTTAGATGATCTTCCCCAATTTTTCTAAACTATAGATGATTTAAAAACATTGCATCTTTTCTCATGAAGGGACTACATCTTTTACAATTCTATCTAATGTTTATGCCTAGTCCTATGTTCTGCATACCTTGGTATCAGATGCAATGCTTTTTTGTAAAGTGCTTGGCACAGTGTCTGGCACATAGTATTATTCTTTCCCCCTTCGCTCCTTGGTCTCTTAGGAACATGCTATTATAAATGGTAATAAAAATATTCCTCAAGCTCATCATTTTTACTCTTTTTTTGCCAATTTCTTCCATCTTTACAACTCTTTTATCCTTATTTTTTCCTTTCTTTTTCTTTTTATTATGTTCATCTAATTTCTTTTTCCTCTTCTTCTGTATTCTATCCTTCTTAATCCAGGGTATCCCCAAAGTTTTAGCTCAATTTTAGGTTTTAATAGCTTTTGATTGTGTTTGTTTAGTTGTTTCCAACTCTTTGTGACCCCACTTGAGGTTTTCTTGGCAGAGATACTGGAGTGGTTTGCTATTTCTTTCTCCAGTTCATTTTATAGATGGGGAAATGGAAGTAAACAGGGGTTAATGTCCAGTCCAGGGTCACACAACTAGTAAGTGTCTGAGGCTAGAGTTCAACTCAGGAAGATGAATCTTCTTGACTTCTTAGTATTCTATCCACTGTGCCACCTTGCTTTAAACTGCATGAATTCTTTTGAGATATTCTGAACAATCTAGTAAAACAATGTCAGCACTGATAATTCATGACTTCTTTGGTTTGGATACCCCTTCCAACAACACTCATTTTAGCCTCTTTATGACCATAAAGTGATAGATTTAGCCCTAGAAAGAATTTGAGAAATCATCTAATCCAACTTTCAGTTTACAGATGAGGAAACTGAGGTTCATAGAGATCCAATAAGTTGTTTATTGATAATAAATAGCAGTGCTTTTCCCATGATACCACATTGCTTTTAGATGATCTTTGGGAGTGACTATGTTCATGCCCCTGAATTCTACCTGGTGATGAGTATTATCATTCTCAAATAGATTTCTTTTCTTTTTTTTAAACCCTTACCATCTGTCTTAGAATCAATATTGTGTATTGGTTCCAAGGCAGAAGAGCAGTATGGGCTAGACAATGGAAGTTAAGTGACTTGCCCAGGGTCATGCAGCCAGAAAGTGTCCAAACCCAGGACCTCTGATCTCTAGGCATGGCTTTCTGCCTCCTAGATTTATTTCCAAACGATAGGCCCATGATCTGAGCCTGGACCTGTGCCCAAAGCCATTCCAGCTTAATAAGTCTTGCCAGAGCTTGAACTCTGGGGGCATAGCTTTGAAGCACCCAGGAGTCCCAGTGATTCCAAGATGAGGCAGCAGACGAAAACTCTAGTGGAGGGTGGATTTCCATATTTGTAAAGCAATTAACTGAATCCTCTGTAGATTTGCAGAGACTCCAAACTCTTTGTATCTGTGATCTCTGGTTTCAGGGTCTGCCTTACACAGACTACATCGATGACCATTTATGGAATATGCTTTTAAAGACATCAGGAAAGAATAAAAAACAACTCATTCCCCTGAATACCCCCCAGCTAGCTTCCTCAGTCAGTAGGTCATTTTAAGCAATTATTATTTATTAAGTACCTACTATGTGCTAAGAGTTGGGGACCCAAAGAAAGGCAAAAGGAGCCCGTAGTCTAATGGGAGAGACAATACACAAACAAGATATATTCCTGACACAAAAAGCAATTTTAATAGAGCAAAGCACTTCATCTAGCCGTTTGAGAAGAGGCTTAAGCTGGCCTTTCTGTGGGAGGAAGACTTTACTGGAAGACTGAAATAAAAAGAGCAGAGAAACAAAGCAAGATGTCTTCAAGGGTGTTTTTAAACCCTCTCTCAAAGTAAGTACTCTGAGGCCTGGACTATGTCATTATATACATGTTGCATATGAGACCAAGCACATTGAGAGTAATTAAATACATGTTTGGGATTATTGTAACTATTGTTCCTCTGCTCTTTTCCAGCATTGTGCTCACATGATTTAGCTCTGTCAAAGAATCTGGCTATGGGGTTTTTACAAGACCCAGGATACATAAGTTAAAGCTGTGCTGTGGATCATGGTACAATACTTTAATACTGTACAGTACTAATTGTTACCAGCTCTCATAAAGGAATATGTACAGATATTTTTATCTGGCTTGGGAATAGGACCTTGGGTCTAGTCACTGTTCCTTGGAGGAGATGGCACTGACTCTAAGCTCACTGATTCTTGGAGAGAAGAACTTATAGAGAGCATCTTCATGATTGATGGACTCTGATTTTTATTTCCTCTTTCTTTCTTTACTTTCTATTGATCAGATCTCTTGTAGTCCCTCCATTCAGTTCCACCTCCATGTTGTGCAATACACTTAGTCTTATCCAACTCTCTGTGACCCCATTTGGGTTTTTCTTTGGTAAAGATCCTGAGTAGTTTTTAATTTCCTTCTTTAGTTCACTTTACAGATGAGGAAACTGAAGTAAACAGGGTAAATGACTTGTTCAAAGTCATCCAATTGTTAAGTGTATGAGGCAGGATTTGAACTCAGGAAGATGAGTCTTCTTGACTATAGACCCATCACTCTATTCACTGTGAAAGGGGACCATGAAAAAAAGAGTTATTAAAAAAAACAAACCAATGATTTTCATTCATTCATTTAATTTCATTCAAAACATATTTCCATATTATTTATTTTTGAAAGTGAATACTCTTATAAAACCCATACCCCAAATCATATACCTAAATAAACAAGTGATAAATCATATGCTTTCATCTGCATTCCTACTCCAACAGTTCTTTCTCTGGAGATGGTCAGCACTTTTTCTCATGAGTCCCTCAAAGTTGTCCTGGATCATTGTATTGCTGTCAGTAGCAAAGTCTGTCACATTTGATCATCCCACAATATTTCAGTTACTGTGATAATGTTCTCCTGGTTTTGCTTATTTCACTCTGCATCAATTCACATAAATCTTTCCAGATCTTTCTAAAATCATCTTTTTTCCTCATTCCTTATAGAAAACCAATGGTTTTCTAGCACCATCATATACCACAATTTGTTGAGTCATTCCCCAATTGAGGGACATCAAAAAGGACTATTTTTTTAAAAAATCATGTTTATTCCTTAAGAACACCTTTTCTAGAGGGAGGGGATGTTTTATTTTTTGCCTTTTTATTTTCAGTATCTAGTATGGTGCAGGGGTATAACAGGTATTTAAAAATAAAATTTAGTTGTTTTTCAGCCATGTCTGACTCTTCGTGACTTCATTTGGGGTTTTCTTGGCAAATATCCTGGAGTGGTTGGCCATTTCCTTCTCCAGATCCTTTTACAAATAAGGAAACAGAGGCAAACAAGGATAAGTGACTTGCCCAGGGTCACATAGCTCATAAGTGTCTGAGGTCAGATTTGAACCCAAGAAGACAAGACCTCCTAATCTCAAGTTCAGTACTCTATCCACTGTGACACTTAGCTGCCCCGCAGCATTCACATGGTTAGCAAAATAAGCTTCCTATAACACAGGTATGGCCACATCGCTCTTTTGTTCAAGACTTTTAGTTTGAGTCCCAAGAATTTGATTTCCTATTGCCTCTGGGATAAAAACCAAACTCCTTTGTTTGCCATTTAAAGCCCATCATAATTTGATCCCAATCTACTGTTCTAGACTTATTACATTATTCCTCCTTAGAGTATTGCTGCTCTGAGTGGGAAATGGTACTAACTCATTTTGAAAGATTTTCTTACAGTTCTGATAGATTTGCATAATTTTATAGAGCAATAACACATATGTCTACCATTTTAAGATAACATAATATATTTCAACAAAAATTTGCTTGGAGGCAGCATAAAGCAATGGAAAAAGAACTGGATTTAGTGTCAGAGTTTTGGGTTAAAATCCTAGTTGTGCCCCTTAATGTGTGATCTTGGGCTAATCCTTAAGCCTCAGCAGGCCCTGATTTCCTAATTTTTAAAATTTAGAGATTGAATAAGGTTCCTTCCAGCCTGAAATCTATGATCCTACTTGAATTATGATTTGGGTACTAGTTAAACTGAAGAACTGAATGGAAACTGAAAATTATCTTATATATAACAAACAGATTCATTCAGTAAACTAATGTCCCAGCGGAGAGAGTATTGGAATTAGAAAGACCTGAGTTTGAATTCTCCCTCAGGTACCTCTGAGTTTGGTGACCCAGGAGAAAGCAATTATCCCCTCAGCTTCAGTTTTGTCATGTTTGAAATTGGGATACTTATAATGGCTACTTCAACAGGTTATCATGAAGATCTAGTGAAATAACTTAGATAATTGTTGTTGTTTGGTTATCTCAGATTCTCTGTGACTCCATTTGTAATTTCCTTTTTAAAAATAAAGATATTTTATTTTATTTTTTTTTAGCAATTACATGTAATAACAAATTTCCATTTAAGATTTCCAAGTTACATGACCCAAACTGTCTCCCTTCCTCCCTTCTCTCTCCCCTCCTAAAGTTGGCAAGCAATTGAACTGGGTCATACATGTATTATCACACTTGCAGTTTTCTTGGCAAAGATACTAGAGTGGTTTGTCACTCTCTTTTCCAGCTCATTTTATAGATGAGGAAACCGAGGTAAACAAAGTTAAGAAACTTGCCCAGGGTCATACAGCTAATAAGTAAGTGTCTGACTCTGGATTTGAACTCAGGTCTTCCTGACTCCAAGCCTGGTGATCTATCCACTGCACCATCTAGCTGCCTTAACATGGGTAAAATATTTTGCAAACTTCAATATGCCACATACATGCTCATCATCATCATTATTATTATTAAACATTATTAGATTTTATTAAACATCAAGTGGGATAGAGGAAATCCCAAAATGAAAGATAGCTCCTTAGGTTTAATTCTGGACAACAGTTATATTGTTTATGGAAAAGACTAGGATAGTTATTTCTGTGAAGGGTGCAACTACTCTTCCAGTCTCACATGTTTAACATCTTTTACTCTCCTTCACCTCCTGTATGAAATCAGTTGTTGAATCTTATCATTTCTATCTCCACACTATCTGTCTTTCTTTCTCCATTCATTCAGCCTCTCATCACCTCTAACTAGAATGATTGCAACAACTTTTTAATTGTTTTTCCTCAACATGTTAACATCTCCTTGCCCCGATAATCACCAAACTACTCATCCTTCTGATTTCCCTGTCTCTGTTAAGGGTACTACCATTCTTCTAGTCACCCAGATTCAAAACCCCCTGGCCATTTTTTATTCCACTCTAGCCCTTACAACTTATTATTGAATCAGTCATCAAATCCTGTCAAATCTATCTCTGAAATGCCTCCTCTAACTTTTCTGTTCACTCCATTTCTTTTTTTTAAAATAATTTTTTATTTGATCATTTCCAAGCATTATTCATTAGAGACAAAGATCATTGTCTTTTCCTCCCCCACCTCCCTGTAGCTGACGCGTGATTCCACTGGGTTTCACATGTGTTCTTGGTTTGAACCCATTTCCCTGTTGTTGGTATTTGCACTAGAGTGTTCATTTAGAGTCTCTCCTCAGTCATTTCCCCTCAACCCCTGTAGTCAAGCAGTTGCTTTTCATCAGTGTTTTTACTCCCACAGTTTATCCTCTGTTTGTGGATAGTGTTTTTTAGATCCCTGCAAGTTGTTCTGGGACATTGCATTGACCCTAGTGGAGGTGTCCATTACCTTCGATTGTACCATAATGTATCAGTCTCTGTGTATGATGATTTCCTGGTTCTGCTCCTTTCTCTCTGCATCTGTTCCTGGGGGTCGATCCAGTTCCCATGGAATTCCTCCACTTTATTATTCCTTTTAGCACAATAGTACTCCATCACCAACATATACCACAGTTTGTTCAGCCATTCCCCAATTGATGGGCATCCCCTCGTTTTCCAATTTTTGGCCACCACAAAGAGCGCAGCTATGAATATTCTTGTACAAGTCTTTTTCCTTATTATCTCTTTGAGATATAAATCCAGAAGTCTTTTAAAGCCCTTTCCTTCACTCCATTCCTAATGCCATTGCCTTAATTTAGCCCTCATTACTTCTACCTCCACTGTGGCAATAGTATCCTAACTGATATTCCTGTTTCTACTCTTCTGATTAATCTTATACATGATTAACTTGGGATTCTTGCCAACATACAGCTTGGATCATGCTACTCTGTTTCTAAAAACAAAACAAAACAAAACAAAATCTTCATTGGTTTTCTATTATCTATGAAATTAAATCCAGTCTTCTTTACCTGGTATTTAATGCCCTCCATAATCTAATCTCATCCTACTTATCCAGTTTTAGATTTCACTTCTTCCTTTCATGTGTCCAATGTTCCAGTCAAACTGGATTATTGAGTGTTTCTCAGACACATTCCCTACATTCTTTTCTCTGTGCCTTTCTTTTTCCCTCTGCTTGTAATACCCTTCCAATCATCTGTACTCATTAAAGTTCTTTTCTTCGTTCAAATGTAGCTCAAAAATCACCTCTTCCATGAAGCCTTTCTATGATAACCTTGTCCCGTGGTCTTAACCCCCTCTGAATTCTAATTGGATTTTGTTACTCTCTTATTATAGTTATAGTTATAGTTATATAAGTACACGTGTTACCTTCCTACTAGAATGTAATCTCTTGGAATGTGGCAACTGTTTCCATAGTCATCTTTATGTCCTTGCACATAGTAGGCGCTCAATAATTGTCAAATGAACGTTGAGTCCAGATACATATTGTCTTGAACAATTCAGATGAAGGTCACAGTCTACTATGCAAAATTGGGGGGGGGGGAGATTTATAGACATAAGGTAAGGAACCTTAATTTTATTTTGAAGCCTGGGAATATGTCTGGGGGGAGGGATATTTCTACCACAAAATACCATTTGGGATTTATAGCAACAAGACGAAGCATACACCACTCATGAATTGATCAATCAATGCTAGGATCATTAGAGTTAGAGCTGGGAGAGCTCACAGAGACTCCTACTTTCTCATTTTACAAGAAGGGAAACAGGTTAAGTGACTTGCCCAAGGTAATACATATTAGTGTCAAAAGTGAGATCTGAATCTAGGTCCTCTTGACTCTAGGGTCAGGTTCTTTTTTAGTATCCTGAGGATGACTTGGGTTTCTTTAAATCAAGTTCTAAATGTTTCTTCTAAGTGCTTCTTACTCTTTTTCCTGAGTCTACTAACTAAGTGATCCCTCCAGGTTTAGGTAAATTCCATGGATCAGAGACAATGATAGAGAACCTAGAGATTACCAAACTTAAAAAATAAAATAAAATCTTACTTCTGGCTTAGAATCAATACTAAGGGGGGCAGCTGGGTAGCTCAGTGGATTGAAAGTCAGACCTAGAGACGGGAGGTCCTGGGTTCAAATCTTACCTCAGATACTTCCCAGCTGTGTGGCCCTGGGCAAGTCACTTAACCCCCATTGCCTAGCCCTTACCACTCTTCTGCCTTGGAACCAATACATAGTAGTGATTCCAAGACAGAAGGTAAGGGATTAAAAAAAAAGAATCAATACTAATCATTGGTTCCAAATCAGAAGAGTAGGCAATGAGAGTTAAGTGACTTTCCCAAGACCTCACAGCCAGGAAGTATCTGATGCTAGATTTGAACCAAGGTCCCTCTGACTCTAGGTCTGGTGCGCTATCTACTGTGCAACCCAGCTTCTCTGAGTTCACTTTCTTATGGAGCACTCTGATTTCATCACTCTCCATACCCTGCTATCTACCTGGCCCCATCTTCCCCTTCTAGCATATTATTTTCCTCCACATATTCTACCATCAATTCAGCTGGATTCAATTCAATATTTAATAGTGGAGAACCTACAATGTGAGAGAGGTACCATGCTGGGGACAGAGACAAAACAAAATAAAACAAAACCCAAAAATACTACTTCCTCTCCTCCAGGAGCTCCCATTCTACCAGGAAGTTTATGATTCAATATTCAAGTAGTCAGACTGGGAGGGGTATTTGTAACAGTTAAAATTTAGAAATATGGGGAGACCGAGGCAGGAAGAAATTAGTTTCTCTCAGTAAGGAGTATTATATTTTTATGAGGTTTATTGAAGATTAAGGATTAAGGAAAATACAGGATAAAAAAAACGTGCCTAGGCCAGAGTGGCCTAGACAAGACCTCACCTACATTATGGAAAGAGCCACGTCTGCTCCAAAACGGAAGTCCAAAGAGAGAGAGAGAGCCAAAAGCCTTTGCCATCAGCTTAAATCCTTCCTCGATTTCGGCCCACCTCAGAATTGCGTGAGATTACAAAGAATTCTGGGGAAGTGGAGCAAGGAATTGTGGGGATTGTAGTCCTGTATTCAAGTCTATTTTTTTACAGTATTCCTATGGATAATATATTAGCCACAGAATATCCTGATTTAACTTCTTGTTGGATTAATTGTCATTAGATTGAGGCCCCAAATTCTAATCTTTAGGTGTTGGCAGTCTCTATGTCGAAGGCTACCACCATTAAATGCCTCTCACTACTAGCATCCCACCTCTTTTTCCTTAGCATATCTAGGTTATCTTGACTTATCACAGTGCCTGGTTCTTATTGAGTGTTTAATAAAAGTTAATTGACTGAATTTAAGCAAGGGTATTTATTAGTAATGGAAAAGGTATAATTTCATGATTAATGCAAAGAGAGGTAGCATAATTCAGTGTAATTGATAGAATGGCGAACTTGGAATGATGAAGATCTGAGTTTGAATCCAAATTTCCCTAGCACAGGCTCACTGTGCTCACTCACACACTCAAGCTCACTGATCTATACTAATTAGAATTCCCTTGAGCTGAGTCTGTAGCTAGTGTAAAATGGAGATTTGAACCCTAGACTTCAATCCCCAGAAGTCCTTGGTACTTCCCAGAATTCCCTATAATCTCATGTGAGTCCCCACCTAGGCAAGATCACAATTTGTATTTAAACTGGCTGTAACACCTACTTTGGCCTCTCTCTTCCTCTACTGGGGACATTGCAACATGTAGTACGTAGTCTGTGAATGGGCTAATCAGCCCTAGGCACGTGGTTTATTATTTTGTACCCTTGATTTCTAATAATCTTTAATAAACCTCATAAAATGTAATACTTTTATTACTAGAAACTAATTTAATTTTTATACCAGAGATATATGTGTCTCCAGGTCTGAAAGAAATAAGTATCAAGAATTTGTCAAGGGGGAAGTTAGGTGGCTCAGTGGATTGAGAGCCAGGCCTAGAAACGGGAGGTCCTAGGTTCAAATCTGGCCTCAGACACTTCCCAGCTGTGTGACCCTGGGCAAGTCACTTAACCCTCATTGCCTAGCCCTTACCACTCTTTTGCCTTGGAGCCAATACACAGTATTGACTCCAAGACGGAAGGTAAGGGTTTAGGAAAAAAAGATTTGTTAAATAAGTGGTAGAAACAGACTTCAAAAGAGGAAGAGAGCATTGTGGGCTACTATAGTCAGGGAAGAGGGAAGCTTAGGTGACAGAGTGGATAGAGTATCCGACCTGTTATCATTTAGAGTCCTCTTCCTCAATTCAAATCTGGCCTCAGACACTTACTAGCTATGTGACCCTGGGCAAGTCACTTAACCCTGTTTGCCTCAGTTTCCTCATCTTTAAAATGATCCTGTAAAGGAAATGACAAACCATTCCAGTATGTCTGCCAAGAAAACCCCAAATGGGATTATGAAGAGTCAGAGACTACTGAACTACTAAAATAACAGAAATAATAATGGAAGGTTTCAGTGGAACTTAAGATAGATCTTGAAAGATGGGCAGGTTTTGGATAGGAGAGATAAAAACATTTCTGATGGACAGTGTGAGTATTATTAAAATAAATAATCTAACATATAAAAGCAGTCTAATAGGGGAGGAAATATCAAGCTGGGAACAGGTGTAGCCTAGGGCAGAGGTGGGCATACTTTCCATATTTAGGCTAATTAATTTTTACAACTGGCCTATTGTTACTAAGTAGCTGGATCACATAAGTCATTGAGTTTATCCATAGCCTCAAGTTTCATTGCTTTCTTATCACTGAGATTGCCAAAATAAATCAGATAACGTAAGCAAAAGCATTTTGGAATCAAAGGTGTCATGTGACCAAAGCATATGTTTATTTCATCATCACTAACAAAGTGGGAACAGTTCAATTTAGTTTAACAAATATTTATTAAGTGTCTGCTACATACAAACAACTGTTCTGAGCCTGAGCATATAAAGTCAAAAATGAAGCAAACCCCTAACCTCAAGGAGATTATATTCTACTTGGGGGTAGTACAATGTAAATGTAAATAAGTACACAGAATATGCAAAACAATGCAATGTAATTTCTTTCTATTTTTAAAAAACTTTTACTTTTCTAAAAAATTAAAAATTAAATTAAATAAAAAAGATCACTCTTACAAAAAAGGAAAAATATGGAAATAGGTTTTGAGTGATAATATATGTATAACCCAGTGGAATTGCTTGCCAGCTCCAGGAGGGAGGAGGGAAGAAAGGAAGGAGAGAACATGAATCATATAACCATGGAAAAAAATTAAAAATTTGAATTAAATTTAAAAAAAATTCTTAATTTTCTGTCTTAGTAACACTCTAAGACAGAAGGGCAAGGACTAGAAAAATGGGATTAAGTGATTTGCCCATAGTCACAGAGTTGGGAAGTATTTGAGGTCAAATTTGAACTCAGGTCCTTGCAAATCCAGGTCTGGTGCTGTCATTTTGCTACCTCCTCAAAGTAATTTCAAGAGCTTTATAAAGAAAAAGAGCTATTAGTTTGAGGGAGATTTGAAAAGTTAAAGAGTAAGAGGAGAGACTTGAGCTATGCTTTAGAGAAACATGCAGAAAGATGCTAAGAAGGGTAAATTTTGAATTGGTCTTCATTTTTAAAGCCATCAACTTTTCAGCAGTCAGGAATAAAGGGCATCTTGACTCAGTAAGCTTTGAGATATCAGTAAATTATTCTTCTAGGCTAAATGGTTTTACATGCCTATTTAGTCATTTGTTTCATAAAAAGTATGCTAACCATGGCAACCCCAGGACTGCATCTTGTATTGCCTAGGAGACCAATCAGAACACTTTTTTTTTTTTAATAAGGCAAACTGTTAAAAATGTGTTTCTAACAGCTGGTGACTAGGAGATTGTTGGGTACCCCCAAGAAGGAATTGGCTGAGGGGTTAAACATCATATAAAACCCCATTGTCTAATGGACTTATACCACACCACAGGAAATCAGCACTTGGATTTAAATGTCTCCCAGCCTTTGGAAATATGCTGTGTATTATCCCGTTACTCAGTCCATGTCATGAAATATCAAAATAAGTCAGGAAAGACACATCCCACTTGACCTTTGCAGAATGATTTAATAAAGTTAGCTTGATACAAAAATATGAAAGCGTGGTTGCTGATAAAAGCAGAATTGTGGCTTCCTTCTTTCAGTCCCTGCTTTCTTTTGGAAGCACTTCACAGACTTTATTAACTCTTTAATGTTTTCATAATTGAGGCCATTTTGCTGGCTGTGGAGTTGGGTTCCATTAAAGCAGGAACCCTGCGTTTCTTTATATTTTGTCGCCTTTCAGCACTTGGGTTGATATCTTTGTCTATATAATTAGGCAAGCATGTTTCCAATTGTTTTTCTGTGTATCTATGGTTTATTCTTCTTATGGCTATCTTGGTGGGTATTTTATGGGAGAAATTGTCAGTTCAGTGTCTCCTATTAGGCAGGTGCCAAAGACAGCGTATGCAACCAGTTAGGAGGGTATCGATCCCAGGCGCAGGTGTAACTGATGTTAGTTCTTGAGTTTTAGAGGGGAGATGGTAGCTGACATGTCTTCCTAATTGTTGTCATGTCTGACCCTTCATGATCCTATTTAAGATTTTTCTTGGCAAAGATACTGAAGGCTTGCCATTTCCTTTTTCCGTTCATTTTGCAGATGAGGAAACTGAGGCAAACAGCATTAAGTGATTTTCCCAGCGTCACAGAACTAGTATCTGAGGCCAGATTGAACTCAAGTCTTCCTGATTTTAGATCCAACACCTTATCCAATAAGCATCTTCCTGCCCTAAATAGGTACCCTGCTATTTTTGCTGATAGTTTTTAGACTACCAACATAATTCCAACTCTTCTTGTGTTTCAAAAGTAAATCTCTTGGGGCAGCCAGGAAGCACAGTGAATAGAGCACTAGGTCTTGAGTCAGGAGGACCTGGTTCAAATCTGGCCTCAGACATTTTCTAATTGTGAAACCCAATTATTCCCAGTTGCTTAAAGCTTGCCATTTTTTTCTGTTTTAGAATGGATACTAGGTCAGAAAGTAAGCTTTAAAGAAAAAGTAGATCTTTTTTAAAACTACTTTTAGATCTACTGACTTGATAGAAATACATTAAAAATGTTCTAGTATTGAGGCTTGATTTTTTATTCTTTTTATACCTAAGCATCTCTCCTCCATGGAGAGGATAGAGTTGGGAGCCTACCAGGTTGGATTTGTAAAGTTATTAAACTTGGTTGCTTTCTAGTAGAATAGGGAAAATTTAGCAAGCATCCAAATGTGACAGGTTCCCTGTACAATCAAGTATACTAATTATTTCTTCATTTAATCATTCAAAAGTATTTATAGAATCATAGATTTTCAGAGTTAGAAAATCATCCTTGAGCCCTCATACCTGAAAGAATTTCCTCTACAATATATTTAAGTAGCCATTCCACATCCCTCTTGAAGGCCTCCAAAGAACTAGAATCTATCAGTTTTCTAGGCTGTCCATTCCATTTTCAGACAGTTCTAAGTGTTCGGAGAGCAACAAGGTGGCAGAGTATACTGGACTTGGAGTCAGGAAGATAAGTTCCTGAGTTCAAATCCAGCTTTAGACACTTACTAGATGTGTTGACTCTGAACGAGTTGCTTACCCTGATTTGCCTCAGTTTCTTCATCTGTAAAATGAGTTGGAGAAGGAAATGACAAACTACTGCATTTCTCTTTTTTGCCAAGAAAACCCCAGATGGGGTCATGAAGAGTTGGGCGTGACTGAAATGATTGAACAACAAAACATTATGAAACTTTTTCTAATATTGAGTCTGATTTTTTTCTCTTATAACTTCTGTCTGCTAGGGCTAAGTAAAACACATCTAATTCCTACATGACATTCATTGTGTCCTTCTTCATTGTCCCCTCCTCCTCAAATCTTTTCTTTTCCAGGTTAAATATCTCTAGTTCTTTCAACTCAAATTTATTGCATAAAATTGATACCCTTCAGCATCCTAAAAATTCTCTTCTGGTCACTTAAACGTGCCCATCTTATAGTATGATCCCAATACTAAATAGAGCATTCCGTCTGCGTTGACCAGGACAGAAGACAATGGAACTATCACTTCCTTATTTAAGAATTCATATGAATGCCCAGATTCAAGTAGTTTATAAACTTAAATAAATAGGACATAAAAACATGAGCCTATATAAATTTATATAATATGGACACCATTGATAGTCATTGACCTTAAATACATTGTGGAAAATGCCAATGGAGCTCATAGGTGTTATTATAAAACTGAATACTGTACTAAGTAAGTACTATGATCCAAACACAGATGACAGTCCCTAGAGAGTCCTGACGCTTGTATTCTAAGAGGAGGAATATAGATATGGAGGGATGGCACTCAGGGAGGGACACTTTGGTTCAGCACCGTTAATAGAGATGGTGAGTGGGGCCAAAGGGGAACAGACTGGCATACTTCATTCAGAAGCAATGGTAGAGTTGTGTCCGAAAGTAGTAGTCAATAAACATCCATTAAATGCCTACTATGTGCAAGGCTCTCTGCTAAGCCCTTGGGACACAAAAACATGAGAGTCTCTGACTCAAATCTGAAGATGGAAAGGCAGAGGATATATAAAAAGAAGCAAGGTGGTAAGAGGAAGGTTACCTGATAAAGTCCTGCAATTGGGAGGGACATGATCTGAGGAAGTGAGAATTTTAGAGTTTTGGAATAATGAACTTCTGGAGAGCATGAAGTTTTGGAAAGCAAGGAGGGTAGGTGAATGCCCTGAGAGCATTCCTGAAATGGGAGAGCATCAGGGGATGAGGCCTCCAATGTCCACGCCAATGAGAGGGGAAGGAGGGAAAGAGGGAATCAGGGAATGCTGAAGGAAGTGAGAGTTTCAGAGTTCATTTCCTCATGCAGAATGATAAGGTTCTGGAAGAAGTCACTTGGGAAGTAATCATGGTCTGATCATAGTTCATTGTTCCAGAAGTGTGGTTGGGGGATATGAGAGTGGGAGAGGCAAGCAGGAGAAGCAGTGCTATTATCAAGGAAGTGGCCTCAGAGGAAGAAGAGAAGCATGGCTACAACTTTAGGAAAGGCAGTTGCTGATTGGAAGATGGAGATTGAAGCTCCTCTAGGACCTGGTCTCTGGTTTGGGCTTCAGATGAGGTTGTGGAGGATTCAGAAGGGAAAGGAGATGTGCTTTCTCCTCTTCCTGCATGGGGAAATGCAGGGATTGGGTTGTGTCCTGGATATAGGAAAAAACATTTTTCTCAACTGTTTTGTACTGACAGTAAGGGTAAAGGAAAACCTGAGAAGATGAGAAAGAGTATCATGAACCACTATTGAAGGCAATGGTTCTCCATGTTTTCCTCTTATTAATCAATACAGTTTTGAATAGTCTACCTGTATGATTTTAGGCAAGTCACATAATTGCTCTGGACTCAGTATGCTCATTTGTAAAATGGGAAGTTGAACTAGATAATCTCTAAGGACCCTTTCAGTTCTTTACCTATGATCTTATATTTGGCTCCCTTGGAGAATATAAAAGATTTTCAAGGTTGAGAAGAAAGTCCAAGAATCCCATTTCTGAAACTTTACCACCTGTGTGGTTATGAGCAGACGAGTCAAATCCTTTAGGTTTCGATAGGTATACATATACATGTATATGTGCATGGGTATGAATAGATATGTTTGTGAATGTTAATGTGCATACACACATGTATAGGTGGATATACATATATTACACACATACATAGATAACTGAATTTTATTCTAACAGGTTTCATTTGTAATTCTATGTATTATCAAAACTTTCTGGTGCTAAGAGCTACCAAGGTCGATCAGTGCCACAGAACTGACATACAACAAACAGCAGCAAAAGATTATGGTAACTTTGTGTTTGCCAAAAGCATAGATTCAGGTTTTTTTGAGATAAGAAATCACTGTTTGGTAAACATTGTTGGGACAATGGAAAGTAGTTTGGCAGAAAATATGCAGAGACCAATATCTTACACTTTCTACTCAGATAAAATAAAAAAAAAATAGGCTAATTTAAAAAATCTTGGAAAGAACTACAAGGGATAATGAACAGGGAAATGAATAGACCCAAGAGAATGCCATCTACAGATATAGAATTAATACTAGAAGAATAAATTGTGAATGTTACCTCTAGAGGGTGAATTGAAAGGTAGACATATAAAAGACAATTTGTATGAACATGTCTGCTTCCAGACAATGTCTTCTGCGGTGCAGGGAGGCTGAGGAGGGACTGGGACACTTGTAGATAAACGCTATGAATGAAATTGTGGAAAAAACGAATCCTATGTATTTTAGTTTATGCATTTAAAAACATTATTCTGAGAAAGAGTCCATAGGCTTTGATTGCCAAAAGGGTCCATGACCCAATAAAAGGTTAAGAACCCCTGACCTACAGGAAGCATTTGTAAGAAAAGCAGATGGTGACAGTAGCTCTACATCCATTCCATGGGGACAAGTCTTTTCTTTCCTCTTTCCTTCACTTCTCATCCCCCATGTGAGGGCACCAGCAGGGGGTAAAGTGGCCTACTTGTTTACAGAGACCGATCTTATCTCTCTGCTCCTTTTGGAGAAAATTCCCACATGTAAAATTGATGTCTTAAAAAACAAACAAAACAACCCCCCCAAATGTGCCCCACTCTACATTACCTGCATTAAAACTATTCTAATAGAAATAACAAGGGATGAGGGCAGTGACAATTCTGGAAGAATGCCAAAGCACTCCCAAGAGCCTGGTAAATGGCATGATTTCCTATAGGGCAGTATTAGACTTTGGTTGTATGGTTGATTGCATGGCAGGGTATCATGGGCCCTTTTCGTTTGCTATGAACCATTTTATGTATTCCCCACCAAATCATCCATAACATAAATCAATATTTCCATTAGAATTCAATAGGGATTAGTATAATTAGTACTCGGCATGAATCTGTTCTTGTTGGTTCCTTTCACACTGAGTTCTCTCTCTCTGACTGGCCCTTTAACCTCTTAGAACTGATATGGTGGAGTTGGAAGGAGACTCAGTGGCCATGGTGGCCAACTCTCCTCTCCCTTTCCCCAGTGGAATTCCCCATTCTACCATATGCTTGATAAATGGACAAATGGCCATACAGCTTTTGCTTAAAGTCCTCTGGTGAGGGGGAACTCACTACCTTAAGGTACGACATTCCACTTTTGAAGAAATCTAAAATCATAGAACTCTTCATTCCTTCTCTCTCTCTCCCCCTCTCTCTCTCCCTCTCCCTCTCCCCCTCCCTTCTTTCTTTCTTTCTTTCTTTCTTTCTTTCTTTCTTTCTTTCTTTCTTTCTTTCTTTCTTTCTTTCTTTCTTTCTTTCTTTCTTTCTTTCTTTCTTTCTTCTTTCTTTCTTTCTTTCTTTCTTTCTTTCTTTCTTTCTTTCTTTCTTTCTTTCTTTCTTTCTTTCTTTCTTTCTTTCTTTCTTTCTTTCTCTCTTTCTCTCTTTCTTTCTCTCTCTCTTTCTTTCTTTCTTTCTTTCTTTCTTTCTTTCTTTCTTTCTTTCTTTCTTTCTTTCTCTCTTTCTCTCTCTCTTTCTCTCTCTCTTTCTCTCTCTCTTTCTCTCTCTCTTTCTTTCTTTCTTTCTTTCTTTCTTTCTTTCTTTCTTTCTTTCTTTCCTTCTTTCTTTCTTTCTTTCTTTCTTTCTTTCTTTCTTTCTTTCTTTCTTTCTTTCTTTCTTTCTTTCTTTCTTTCTTTCTTTCTTTCTTTCTTTCTTTCTTTCTTTCTTTCTTTCTTTCCCCTCTCTCCCTCCCTCCCTTCTTTCTTCCTTCCTTTCCTCTCTCTCCCCCTCCCTCCCTCCTTTTTCCTTCCTTCCCTCTCTCCCTCCCTCCTGTTTGTTTGCTTGTTTGTTTATTTGTTTCCTTCCTTCCTTCCTTCCTTCCTTCCTTCCTTCCTTCCTTCCTTCCTTCCTTCCTTCCTTCCTTCCTTCCTTCCTTCCTTCCTTCCTTCCTTCCTTTCTTCCTTCCTTCCTTCCTTCCTTCCTTCCTTCCTTCCTTCCTTTTCTCTCTCTCCCTCAATTTCCTTATCCCTTTCCTTTCTTTTCTAACAGTAAATCATTGCAGGTTACTCCAACAAACAAAGACAAATAAGCAACAATAATAACAAAACAAATGAAGTCAACAAAATCTTTGAACAAACCTTGCATATTTTATGGATTCTTCTAAAAATGTAATGTATTTGGAGTCACCAGTTCTAGTTTCTTGATATATAGTTAACTGTCTCCTTTCCAAACTCAGGCTTTATTTTCATCATTTTATAAATAGTTTCTAATGGAAAAACTATGGCATGAAATTCATTTGTGGCTTTAAGCTGATTGGGTTTGAAGTAGGAAAAAAATACATCATGCACAAACATATGCCTATATGTGTGTGAAGCAAACAACATAGTTAGATATAAAAAATGAAAGAATATAATAAATCTGGAATCCTGACCTTTACAAATTGCTACTTATGATGTTAATGAAACAATGTTCTTCCCCCCACCCCCCCATGTTTGATACCTCTAATTCATCCTCAAGGTAACTTTTACAACTGAATATACTTGAACTTGGATTTTTTTTTTTACCAATTATGTGTAATAACAAATTTCCATACAAGTTTTTCCTGAGTTATAGGATCAAACTTATCTCCCTCTCTCCCTTCACTTCCCCTTCCCAGTGCTGGCAGGATATTCAATCTGTGTTATACATGCACACATTATCATGCAAAACATATTTCCATATTTGGATTTGGAACATTAAAAGGCATACTCTCATTCTGTTTCAGTAGTATTTAACTAAAAGAAAATTGTAAATAAATTCTATTTATTTTAAAAGGGAAATCAGAAGTAAATACTTTTAAGAAATGAATATTGACCTTATAAAAGAATAGGGAAAAAAAAAACCCTCCGAAAATTACACTTTTTAGGCCGCCCTGGATAAATTCTAATCTGCATTATTCAAAGGAATGTCCATCCATATCCATGAGATCATAGATTCACTGAAACATTAGAGGATATTATTTAATGAATATTTTGCAGTGAACATAGTTGGATTGTCAAAGAGCATAGTATTTCTCCATGATATACCAAAAGTCACAGCCGAAATAAATAGAAATAGAGAAATCAAAAGGGTTGTTCACGATTTCATCCTTGCTAACTGACTTCTCTTATCCTTAGACTTTTCATGAGAAAGTGAAGAATTGGATTCTAGAAAGCAGAGGGGCCGTGGGACCCTTGGAACTGCACTGCTATCGCTTCTATTCTGAGTTTGCTCAAATTCATCAGGGAAAATTAACTTTGGCAGCTTATTCAGTGACTAAATCTTGATATTTTTTGGGCTTAATTCATAACATAACTGTAAGCTATTGCTCTGTGTTTATATTTCCCATTCATTTCTCACATTTCCAAAGCATGCTGATATGTGATCCAGCCAGTTCAGCTACTATAATTGGCATTTTTCGAGGGCCAAAAGGAAACAAATTCCTTATCCTCCATACTTTTTTAATTTCTGAAAAACAACAAGTAACATGGTTAATCCTCTTTTTGATCTTTTTCCCTTTTGAGTTTTCCTTATATTCTTTACCCTTTTAATCTTTTACTTTCTTTTTAATCTTCCCTTTGCCCCACCCCTTTTATTTGACTTCTCGTATGTATTTCTTTAAGAGAATTGGACCAGTCTATGGAAATGGGTCTTTAGAGTCTTGTTCAAAGGACCATTATTCACATTTAGAGGCCTGGTAATTTCTGGAAGGGAGTTTCTTCATAGGAGTATTTAGGCTGGAGGTCAACAGACTATCGTTTACAATATTGATAGAATGCGAATCAGTTGGACAGCATGACATTAAGCTTTGGGGATTTGGGTAAACATGAAATGTGAATTTCTCATATCCTCAGAAGATAGGTAAGGAGCTCATTTTTATAAAAGAGCCCAGAATGCCAGTTTTTTGACACAGGGAATCATTTAACTCGAATATTACAGAAAAACAAACAAACAAACAATTTTTTTTGTGTGTATGCTATGGTTTCAAAATGTAGGCATGGCTAACATGAAATCTGTATGGCCACAAAGTACAGATTTTATACTAACAGTCTTCTAAGATGCATGTAAATGCCGTGTTACTTAGAAAAGCTCATCCATACACTAAAACTTTAAAACTGACTCAGAAGCCAAGAAATGAGCATCTTGCATGTTGTAAGCATTATTCTCAAGGTATTCTGGGTTACCTGCAGGGCTCATTTTAAAGCAGTTGCCTTGTGAGGCCATAAAGTTGTCTATTCCTCCTTTAAGGCCCTTGTTCCAAGAGCATTTATTCTATATTCTGGCCACTGGTCTAATATTACCCCTTTCTCTTTCATCTTTCTTTTTACTACAAACCCTAATGACAAACGCAGGCAGTTTAGTGATACTGATATACCACAATCTTAGCATGTGAATTAGTCATCATCCAATCAGTTCAGGGGTCAGCCTTAGAGAAACAGTGCCAAGTTAGCAAAATGCTGCCGAGGCTGACGTACTCTCCACTTCAAAGTCAGCGTCCTTACTCCCCAGAATTCAGATCACAGAGAGAAACAGCTGGCATTGTCATTTGCCCAGAGAAGGAGGATTTTTTTCCCCTGGGGGGGGGGGTAGATTCATGGAGGAAGAGGGGTCTGAGATAAGGTTTCACTACTTTGTAAAACAACAATTTACTTCTGAATGACTTTGCCAGTAAAACACAATAGGAAGTAGGAATCCTTGGAAGCCCCAGATCACCATTATCATGCTGGAGGACCTGACCTGTGCTAACCCTCTCTGAAGGCAACTTAACCTCTTGCTCCAGCTTCTGAAAACATGCCATGTTCTCCTCTTGTTGCTGACAGTCAAGATTTTTCTATCATCAGAGCAACAGAGTCAAGGATTTCCTCTTTTTGTTGGGGGTTGGGGGGGGTGCATCTCGGAGCCACTGGGGGAAAATCCAGTCCTGAATCTCCTAGGAGATTTTCCATGGAAATGGTTTCCTTTTCTAGTTCCTCTCCAAGGGGTTAAACAGACCAGGTAGCAGGTACTGATCCAGACGCTTGTTTGGAAATCACAGGTAACAAAAGATCCACTCTAAAGTTTTAGGCTCTTCCCGTCACCTCCAGACTCAATTCTTAGGGAAAAAAATTAAAAAAAGACGATAAGTTAATGCATCATGTAAGCCAAATATCAAGAGTAATCCTGTTAAGGTTGTGATGAATATATATATATATATATATATATATATATATATATATATTATTGGTTTTCACTCAACCTCCTGTGCTATTATTATGAACCGATTTAACTCCCAGAGCATTAAGGCTTATCGGAGCAAATGGTCTATTATCAGGTGGCTGGAACTCAACAAGTCCCAGAAAACATTCCATACCAAAAGAGGAAAGGAGCTGGGCACTTGCTGATCTCCACTTTAAAGATACTGTTAAATTTTCGAAAAAACTGCAGCATGAACCACACAACTTTGGCTTCTCTCATCTCTCAGTGTGTTTTTCAACTAATGGAAAGAAAACTGGAAAACAAAGTAAAAAATGCTACAGAGGAGAAAAATCCAAAATCCAAACCATATGACAATGCCTATTTCTTCGTTCTCTTTGTCATGATGTTTTATTCTTTCCTGGCATTAACTGTCTTTTTGGGTTATGTTCGCTCCAAGAAAGCCATTTCAAAGAAAGATCCTTACCAGGAGTTCAACGAGGATAACTATCGAGACAAGAATGTGACCCAGTCCATGGTCGAGAAGTATGACTTTGAAGAAGAAAGTACACTTTGAACAGCGGAAACAAAGATATTCTTCTAAACACCCAGGAATGCTTTGACTTCATCTATCACAAGGGAGATGTTCACAGTCACCTTATTCAGTCAAGGTCCAGTTGGGTAAGCCCACATTGTCATCTAAAGGCAGGAGGTATGCAAAGCAGAAGAAAAAAGAGGCAACTTTGGAAGGAATAGGAACTTTATAAGCCTTTGGTAGATACAGTTTATTTCCTCTTCCTTCTTTCCTCTATGCATCTAAAAGGAACTGAATTAATATTAACAGTTACTATTATGGAGATTTGCTAGTGGGACTTCTTGGTTATGCTCACGTTCTTGTAAACTATGTGTAGAAAAGGAAGAAAAATGGCCCCAGTCAAGAAGGATGAATTGTTCAAAGGAATTTGTCACTGAGAACATGATGTAGTCTACAAAGGCAGTGGTTTGTGCTTTTGATGGGAATAATATTAGGGTATCTGCTATCTGAAGTAAAGTGGAACATATTTCACTTTTCTTTATGAACTAATGCTGCTTAACATGGAAATATATCAATTCCCTTCTGTGTGTTCTCCCCCAATGCTCCCCCCACCCCGATTGAATTCATATGTAATGGCAAAAATATTAACACAACATCTGCAAAACATAATTACATAAAGTGCTGTTTTATTTCCCTCCACTGGAAAGCTACGGGCTCAAGGCTGACATTTCCCCTCTCCAAGCACTTGGAAGTCTTTGTTTGTTGTGAGTTTCTCATGTGGAACAAACAAATTTTAAGCTGTTAGTATTTCTCTGGTGTTCAATGGTCAGTTGAATATAGCGGCTGTCCACATGAATGCACTGAGTGCTTTTTTGCTTGCAACTGGTGTTATTGCAAAAATATTACACATACTTAATATGCATTATATTCAAGAATGCTATCAAGTCACGGTCTATCTTTTCCCCCCTGGAATGATGCCGTGTTATGAGAGAAATTTATTTCAAAAGAACTTTTGTCTTTAGAAAAGTTTTCATGTAGCATATTTTAAACTTAATTTCCCATTGTTGTCAACCAGAAATAGCCTGAAGTTCAAAGAAAATATTGAAGAAATGAGCTACAGATAATTCCATTTGTGGCATGTGTACACCTACCGATGAAAAAGGATACCTTTGAAGTTGTGACAAATTTCTTATAATTTACAATACTTTGTGTAGATCTATTTAGTTTAATTAAAGTTACTATAAAGCATATTTAAATATGTACATTAAACTAAACTTTCTAGTTCCATTAAGATAAGGTGGATTCATGTGGAGGGGTTTTGATCCCCATGGAAATGGACATGGGTACATTTTCAGTTGGAGAAGATGCTCAATAGTTACAACATTTTTGTTATGTTCATTTGAGAGAAGCCAATTAAAAACCTATCACTAGGTATTTTTATACCCAGTAAAAATACTACCAAGTATACTTTGATTTTGTCACACACTCACACACACACACACACTTCTTATAACTGTTTCAGCATAATGGGTTTCCTTTGTAATTCTATGCATTTTGTTTTTTTATACATTGAAAAATATCTTGAGAAGGGATTCATAGACTTCAGAGTCAGAGAATCAGGACACTAACTAGTATGAGGCCCATATTGGGGACGTTTTTCTGTGTGAGACTAACTCCAGCTCAACATTTAATAACTCTTCTGCCCATTCTTGTTAGCTTGTTTCCATGAAGCCAATGGAGGGTAAATATTGTCACTAAAATTGTTGCCCTGGTGCAGAAGGCTGATCACTCTGTCCTAGATACAGTTCTGGCTATTTCCCTCAGATTTTCTCTCCCTCTCCTCTTCCCTTACAAGGTAAATTCCTTAAGGTCATGAAGTAGTATACTTTGATCTTTGTGTCTATATACACACTAGATGCAGAATAAATTCTTTCTTTTTCTAGCTTTGCTAACATGTGTGAATGAAGATAAAGAACAAAAACCAAATGCTCTCCAAGATAGTCTTAGGATCAGAATCACAGAATCTAGCTGAAGCAGACCTTAAGAGTCCCTTCTCCTTGATGTAGAGATGACAAAACTGAGATCTAAAGTAATCTTCCAATAGTTTCACCAGTACCCAGTGAAAGAGAACTGACAAACCAGTTCCATCAGATCCATTAGGATAAAAAGCTTTGTCTGTCACATTATAGGTGTTTAATTAATGATTATTAATTGATGGATGTTCAGTAAGCTTTAAGGCAGGAAATTCAAACTCTGAATGATCAACAAGGGGAAGGATTCTCCAACGTGAGCAAGAAAGAGCCATAAGAAGAAGGAAGGAGTGAGAATATTTTGTATATTAGTATGGAATATGTACATTCCATTTTAATAGAAAGGGTCATGACCAGAGCTAAACTATATTTCTGTGCTTGAGGAATAATTTCTTTCCTTTACCCTATGCTCTTATTGTAGCTTTCCAGCAAAGATGGCAGCCTTCATCACCTCAAATGCCATAGTCTTGCTCCATCCAACAGCTGTAAATGTGATGTCTTGGAATGACTGGGAAGGGAAGGAAGTTAGAGGCAGTGACTGGGGGGCTTCTCTCTCATTTCTTGTGTTCTTTATTTGATAATACGGTGATCGTTTTCAACAGAAAGCCATTATATCTCTTCATGGTCATGTTGGGGACCCAGGGAAAATCTTACCAGCACTAGGGATAGGATTACATCTACATGGTGAATAGGCATCTGCTTACCTGGTATGATTCCAGGACTTCCATCCTTCCAAGTCCCTTCCCATCTAGAGACACCTGCAATTCTATCATTCTTCTAAAATGAGGGTTCTTAATCTAGAGTACACACACACACACATCAGAGTTAAATATCATATACATATGTGTGTATATAGATAGAAATACTAACTACTGAACATTTTTCATTGTTAGCCTTAAAGTTTCATCTTTCTAAAACAAGAATTCTTAATCTAGGGTTTGTGAACTTAAATATATCCATATATATACCACATATATTAAAAATATATATATTATACACAGATATTAGATTTATATATATACACATACATGTTTGCATATGTGTTTTACAGATGACATTTATAATTTTGATAGCTGTATATTGATTTCTATTATAATAACCATATACACATATATTAGAATTATATGTATAATATGTACAGAGATCAGAATTATATTTTATATGTACATACCTACATGTGCATATATACATGTGTAATTGTAGATAACATATAATTCTGATAACTGTAATTGATTTTCATTGTAATCATATATATTTATATACATCAGAATTATATATCATACCAGAATCCTATACCATATACACATGTGTATGTATATATGCACATGTGTGTATATACACATGCATTATATACATAATTTTGATAACTACAAAATTGATTTTCTTTGCAGTCCTATGTATTTTATTTTATACATTTAAAAATATTTTCTTGAGAAAGAGTTCATGGACTTCACCAGACTAATTGTCCAAGGAGTCCAGGATAAAAACAATGAAGAACTCCTGTTTTAGAATAATAGAATCATATAATGTTCAAAATGGAAGGGATTTTAGAAATCCTCTAGCCTCAATACCTCATTTGTTCAGATGAGAAAACTAAGACCTAGAGACTTGTAGTGATTTCCCCATGCCACATGCTTAGTGACAAGCCTAAAACCTCTTTCTGTCACCACTGTATCAGACTACTTTGATCCCTGTTAAAATACAAATCTCCTAAGAATTTAAGATTTTAAGCTGCTTTAAACTTGAGCGTGAACAAAATTAAATGGGAGAGTTGGGGCAGACGAAGAGAATGTGAGGCTTTTGGGTATCTGACTTTAAGAGGAAGAAGAACCATTTCAAGTAAGATCTGAGTTCAGATCTAGCCTCAGACACTTATTAGTCAGGTGCCACTGGGCAACCTCTATTTGCCTTAGTTTCTTCATCTATAAAATGGAAATAATAATGACCTCTTCTCCTAGGGTTGTGGTAAAGATAAAAATGAGATAATGCTTATAAAACCCTTTGCAAACCTTAAAGAACCATGTAAATGATAGCTATAAAGGTAAAGAACAGGGACTAGGAAGGGATGGCCAAGAGCTCAGAAGCAAAGGTGGGAATGACAATAGGTTATGTAGGTAGTTGCATAGGGTACAATACTCAGGAGCTCAAATTAAGGACTTTTTAAAACAGGGAAAGGGGCTGTTTTTATAAATGAATACATTTTCAATGCCAGAAAATCCATTTTCCCATCACAGTTTTGGCACTCCACTCCATGACAAGTAGGCAGTTACAATAGTATGCAATAGAATGGGATAGCCAAGTGGCATTTAGAACTCATACTGTCCAATCCTCTTATTTTATAGATGAGGAAATGGAGGTCCATTTACCTAACATCACATAGCTAGTCATGTAGCTGATACCAGAACCCAGGGCTTCAGACTCCCATGTTCAATGCTCTTTTCATTATGCCATGTTATGTTCCTGGTTTTTTCTGAACAGTCATCTTCTGCTCAAAATCCAAATAAAACTACAACTGTAAAGGAATAGATTAAATTTCAGAGCACACTAAAACCAAGGCATGGTTCTCCTTTAAGACAGTATATTTCTCATATTCACAAAAATAGTCAAAGTATCGTGCCTTAGAGATAACAGCATTTCTTCCATTTGGATTCCATTCTTTTTTAGAACGTATAGGCCATTTCATGGTCCAAGATCTACCTTCTCCAGGCCCAGTTATGAACTGGACGTGCATAGATTTAAGATGTGAAAAGAATAGTCTCTCGTAAGTCTTGTTATTCCATACATTGAAATAAGATTGGCTTTTCCAAATGCAGCAATGCAGGGTGGCAAGAGAGATATCAAAAGTCATCTATTTTTGTTTGAGGATTAAAAACACAACCCAACAGAAGTATACCAAATTGTATCTGCTAGTTCTTTAGCATTTCAGAACTTTTGGGTTCATCTTAAGAGGTCAAGGAATTTTGCAAAGAGGCAAAGATGTAAGATTGGAGAATGATGTCTAAACATACAAATACAGGAGAAGGGAACTAGCGGCTCTCATGAAATCAGGAGTTGAATTCACATCTACAATGAAGGATTGTTTTAAAAGGGATCAAAAAAAGATATGAGGAGGAATACAAGTAGATACAGTGTGACTGTTCTCCCAGTTAACACTGGCCAGAGTTGTGCTGAGTGTGACTTTCTGGAGAAGGGAGAGCCTGACAGGGGCTCAGAAGAGATCAATGAAGGTGATTAACATGGGAAACAGGTGCTCAGAAGAAGGAATCTGGCTGAATAAGGGCTAGTTTGGACTCTGAAAATGGGAAATGGGATTTAACCAGCCTTACCATATTGTCCTGGGAAACCTAGCCATCTGTTAAACCTTTCATCAGCCTATCCATTCCCTTCTCCTTCAACAGCAACATAAAAATAGCCATGGAAATCCATGAGAGGCACCATATTTTAAGAGTAATGAGGGAGGAGGAAAAAGAAATTAGGAATGGCTCTCAGACCATAAGCTTGGAAAAGTGATTCATGTTACATACATCCATGTTTTATAACGGCTTAGTCCTTGGAACTTAAGTCAGTTCAGTGTTTCAGATTCCAAGGTGCCCCTACCAATCTAGGCATCTAGAAAATGGGGCTATAAAAGTGGTCAGATATGGGATAAAGAATGTAGAGCCTTGAATCTTGGAAGTTGGTTGAGTTGGGATCTCTGAGAAGACAGAGTTCAGAAAAGCTCTCTATAGGTAGGTCACAACCATATGGACAGACACACATATGTGCTCTAAAAAAAAGGAAACAATTCCATTTGACATTTTTCTTTGATATTTTGTGCTTGCCATGTACTATATACACCATCAAATCACACCCATCAGCACCAATTCTGATTTATGCCCTCATCTATCTGGTTATTTATAACCTTAAGGAAATGATCATATCTGCATTTTCTCTTTCCTAACAATCCATGTTCTTCCCATTTCTAGCTCAGGGATTGAACTAAATTTAATAAGTATTGCATAAGGCACTATGATGTGCTTTGGGCATATAGAAACAAAAGAATCTCTGCCCTCAAGAAACTTCCTTTATATAGACAACTCAGTCAACCAACCAGCAAGCGTTTCTTGCATGCCTCTTATAGTATGGATCAAGCTCTGTGTTAGGAATGGGTGGAATAATTCCTACTCTTGAGGAGTTTATAATTGAATGCCTATGAATGTAGAGACAAAGATAGGGATTTGATTGTTCTAGGGAGCCCCAGGTGCCTGGGTAAGGACACTCTATCTTAGTTTGACGCCTTTGTTGCCACTTACAGTCTTAGAGAGTTACCTGGAGCAAGCAGTGAAGAGTTAAATGGCTTGTCCTGGGGAAGGGGCAGGCCATGCACCAGGAGGTCAGCTCCCTGTCCACTCTAACACCCTCCCTCCTCTCTTCCTATAAGTATACACACAGAATAACTATGTAGTGGAGGTTGGGCTCATGCCCAGCCAAGATAGTCTTATCCATGTGAAATATTCAGGGGGTCTCAGCTCTGCAAAGCTAAACATCTAGTTCATCCACGGCCGTTCTGTTCCTGGCTTCTCATGGAGTTAGGAGCAGCCGTTTCCCATTCCCTACATAGCTGGAACTATCAGTCTATAGAAATGCCTCACTGTGCATAGTCTGGCTTTTCCTTCATTCCTAATCTGAGGTGAAGAATTTCACTCACTCCATTGAAGGAAAGGAGGAGAGCAGTAAAGAAGCGCCTTTACCTTCGCCTTTTACCTTTACTCTTTTCCTTTAAGGCCACGAGACCCTGAGAATTAGGTCTGGGATTTGGGCCTTTTCCTTTGTCCTTTTCCACTTTAGTAAAGGGAGGCTAGTTTCCAACTTGGGAACTTATCCCACTGGGGCCCAGTAGTTTAGGAATCCAGAGTAAGCCTGCCTAGCAGCAAAGCCCTGGAGAACAAGAGTCTGGGGATGATGCTAGCTCCGGGGTGCTTTGCACTTGAACTTGGTGGGATTGATGCTGTATGGGAACGGAGCTAACTGGGAGTGCAGTCCCCCTTCTCTTGGATATTGGGGGCAATGTTTGTTTTTGCTATATCTGTGAAGTAAATATTCTTCTATAAGGGCTAATCTTACATTAACTGGTTAAATGCCAGTCATCTGTTCCCCAAAATGAGAGGGACATAAACTGGTAGGGCTTCAAGTCAGTGGAAGAGAAGAGACGCTCCAACCCAATCAAGGTATTTAAGAAACGTGTGTGTGTGGGGGGGGGATGGGAGCAGGGAACTAAAATGTAGTAGAGCCTGAGAAGATCATGCTACAAATATGAAGAGTGGTTGAATTGTTAATGAAGTATAAAGTTACAAATTGTTAACATTACATCTTTTTTTTTTTAATATATGGTCTTGGAATCAGGAAGACTTATCTTTCTGAGTTCAAATCCAGCCTCAGATACTTACCAGCTGGGTGAGCCTGAGCAAATCACATAAACCTGTTTGCCTCAGTTTCCTCATCCATAAAATGAGATGGAGAAGGAAATGGCAAATCACTCCAACCAAGAAAATCCCAAATGGAGGCATGAAAAGTCAGACATAACTGAAATGACTGAACAGCAACAATATAGTTATACGAAGTATTATAAAGAGGGAGTTTTAAGCAGGAAGATCAAGATAGTTTTGTATGAGGGTTGGCATCTGAAATATACTTGGAGGGAACCCATGGGTTCTTAGAGCTGTGGAACTGAAAAAGGACACTCTGGATAGACTAGACCAACCTGGTCAAGTACACTGAGATGGGAGATGGAATAGCATGGTCCAGATAATAGATAACAGGTGAGTCTGGCTAGAATGGAGGTCAGATGAAGGGGAAGAGTGGAAAGGCTTATAACCAAGTATCTGCTGTGAATAGTCACAATCAGGAGTTGAAGGAACAAAATGCTGAGATGGTTTACTGGCACAAAGCTCTTGTGTTTGCAGTCCTACAGATCTAATTCTGTTTTATGCTAAAGAGCACAGAGACATTGAAATCCAGATCAAAGAAGCAGGAGACAATGTCTTCATTTTGACTTCCCTGAATGTCTTTCTTTGAAAAATGGGTAAGTTTTGTTTTGACATATCATACAACCCCACAATTCAATTCCTTACAATGTATAAGTCTTCAAACAATTAAACAAAACATTGAAGAAGAGTGATTGTGACTGATAGCCTGAGCAACCCTACGCTTTAGTAATTTACTGTTTGTTCAAAGAAAGGATGCAAGCTTTCCCTTTAATAAAAGAATATAGCTATCCCTTCCACATCATGGGGGCTAGGGCCATGGCACTCCCATGATCTGGAAAATCCATGTAAAATCTTTTGGCCCTCCCTTTGTACCAGGGAAGAAGTCTGACGTTTTTTCATTTTCTTTTATGGGGTGTTTATAGTACCTTATCTTAAATTTTGGGTTAACATATCTGAGTTTCTAAACTTTTTCTGTGTCATCTGCTGGCCTTTGTGGGTTATCTGTAGCTTCTGCAAAACTCCCCCATAATTTCCATTTAATTTTTCATTCCACCCAGTGATATATCAAACCAAGATGTGGAAGAGATGACTGTACTTGGGTTTTCAGTCTGAGTTTTACTGCCATTTGAAGTTGTTTTCATTTATCTAGAGTTATCACTGTATATGCTATTCTTTTGCCCTAGACCTTCATCTGATTTCTTTCTTCCTAAACTCCCTTCTTCCAAATTCCTTTTTTTCTGTTAAAGCATTACTGTACTTCCAGTGTCCCAAATTTGTAGTCAGCTTTATCCTTGACTCCTTACTCTTTTTAATCCTACATATATCTAATTGGTTGCTGAATCTAGTTGTTTCTACTTTTACAACATCTCTCATCCCCAACACATTCTTTCCACTTCTCAATTACTACCTTAGCTCCGGTACTTATCACATCTCACCTATATTATTGCAACAGCATCCTAATTGGTCTCCCCATTTCAAGTCTCTTACCACTTCAGTCTATTCTATACACTGCTGCTAAAGTAATTTTCCAGAAACACAGATGTGACCAGATGAGCCTGACTAGATGATGACTCTCCTATTCATTCAGTTCTAGTGTCTTTCTTTCGCCCTTAGAATACAATCTCAACTCCTTTGTTTAGCTTTTAAAGTCCTATACAACCTGGCCCTGACCTCTAGTTTTCTAACCTCATTTCCCCTTCCTGTACTCTGAAATTCAAGGAAACTGATCTTCTCTCTGTTTCACACTCATGACACTTCATTTCGAATCTCTGCACTTCTCCAGTGGCTATCCTCAATTCCTGGAATGCAATCTCCCGTTATCTTCATCTTGTAGAATACCTCTCTTCCTTTAAGATGTAACATATGCCATCTTCTGCATGAAAACTTTCCTGATCCAGAAGGTATCTGCTGTCCTCCTCTCTAACTTATATTTAACTACTTCATATTTCTTATTATAAGTATTGTACCTTATATTTATTTTCATTGATTATATTTTTGCTATAAACATTTTAAAATGTACTCGTCTCTCCCATTAGAAGGTAAGTAGGATCCCTGTGAGTAGGAATTGTTTCATTTTGTATGCCCATTCTGTGTGTGTGTATGTATATATACACACATACGATATATCTATATTCTATAAAATACATACAAAATAGAATATATATATGTATATATATATATTCTAATTTGGAGAACAGAGGGAAGGTGCTAACCTCAAGGGGGATTGAACAAACCTTCAGAAAGGTGAGATTCTAACTGTGACTTGAAGGAAGACAGGGAAGTCAGATGGTGAAGATGAGGAGGGAGAGAATTCTAGGCATGGGGGACAACCAGTGAAAAGTCCTAGAGTTGGGACATAGAGTGTCTTGTGCAAGGAGGCTAAGGTTATTGATTTATAGACTCTATGGTAGTGGTGGTGGTGATCAAGTTGTAAGAAGTCTAGAAATGTAGTCGGGTTACAATTTCAAATATAGGATTTTTTATTTGATATGGAAAGTGATTGAGAACTAGTTGAGTTTATTGAATGGAGCAGATGACATGGTAATACCTGAGTTTTAGGAAGATCAGCTGTGTGGACTGGAATGGGGAGGGATTTTTGGAAAGCTGAGGGATGGCAAGAAGATGCTAAGACGCTGTCAGAATGTACTACCTCTGGTCCCTTTCCCTGGATTAGGTGGAAAAGGATGCAGAAGAAGTTCTGGTTCTTTTCCATTATGTAATGGGGGTATTTTTTTCCTCTCTGTACATGATTTTTATTATTTATATGATATAATATAGCATAAATGCCAAAGAGCATGATTATGGGAAATACATACATATGAATTATTTGTACACATTTATATATCTATCTCTAAACTAAAGTACATAAAATTTAAGCCACAAACTTGATGCTTCAAGAGTGAAATAAAAACCAGGACTGAACATGCAATTTAAAAAAAAAGTCAAAAGTACTGTCTTATATACATACTTATTTACAAATGGAAACAGGCATTACTGCAACACTAGTATTGTTGTTGGTAGAGTTGGAACCCAAAAAGAACAGGAAATTTTCTCTTCTTCCCTTACTCTCTTCCCCCTTATCATTTCCTCTCTACTTCTTGAATTTTAGAAAGGACACATCACTGAGTTGCTTTATGATTCCATTTGGTCCACATGCATTTATTAAGTGCTCCTGGTGTGCTAAACATTCTGTTAATTACCAAGGATAGAAAGAAAGGTAAAAGTATTGTTCCTGCCATCAAGAACTTTACATTCTTTTAAGGGAAAGAACAAAGAAATAGCTGTGTACTTTAGAAATGAGTATGTGGTGGATAAAAAGTGTTTTAAGAGTCAAGACTCTAGAAATGTATGTGTAAGGGGATGAGGGGGAAGGAGAATGAGAAAAACCTCCTACAAGAGGTGGGATTTGAATTGGATGTTGTAGGAAGCCAGTGAAGCTAAGAGGTGGAGGGAAGTAGGGAGAGTATTGCAGGCATAGGGTACAGTTAGTACAAAAACGATGAAGAAGTCAGGAGGTGGACTGTTTTGTTTAAGAAACAGCAACTGGGCTATTGTGCCTGGATCTTAGAATGTAGGAAGGGGAGCAAAGTACAAAAATGGAGGAAGGCCTTTATATGTCAAACAGAGGATTTTTATATTGAATCTTGACAGTAATAAGGAGGCACTGAAGTTTATTGAATAGATAAGGTGACATAGTCAGACGGGTACTTTAGGAAAATCCCAGAATGAATTGGAGTGGCAGGTCCTTGATTTAGGGAGACCAATTTTCAGGTCATTGCAACAGACCAAGAAAAAGGTAATAAAGGCTGGGGGAGGGTCTTAATAGTAGAGGGGAGGGGAAGGCTACCTGAAATATTATGAAAGTTGAAACAAGATTGGATAACAAATTGGACATCTGGGGTTAGTGAGAATGTGGAGTTAACAATATCTCTAAAGTTTTGAGCTTGGGTGAAAGTTAGAAAGAGGGGAAGGATGGGAGACCAAGATAGTGAATTCTGTTTTGGACATATTGAAATTGAGCTGAGCTCAGTAAAAATTCAACATGTCCAAAACAGAAGTCAAATAAATAGATCTTAGAATCATCTATATGGAGAAGATAATTGAACCCTTGGGAGCTGATGAAGTCATAAGTAAGATAATAAAAACAGGAGGGATTATTAATGGAGGTTTTGTGAACTTGGTTTAAAATTTTCTTGATAAATGTTTCAATAGAATGGCTTTCCTTTATAATCCTATGTATTTTATTTTGTGCATTTAAAAACTTTGTTCTGAAAAAGGGGTTCTTGGGCTTGTAAGAGGGGAAAAAGGGATTATTTAAGGTTGGACTAGATTATATTTATAAATATAAAAATATATAATTATATATTATATTATAAAATATTATAAAAATATAATATATATAAAAATATAAAAAGGTTGGACTAGATTATATTTACAATAAGGTTGCCAGGAATTTAAATTAATTCCAAAGAGATTTATTTAAAAAATATAGAAAGAGTAAAGTAAGAAAATCAGAGAGATTAGGGTAAAATATCTAGCTTAAGCACTAAGTATTTTACTCCTGTCCCCTGGCTCACTGGGGCAGGGAAATTTAGTCCTTAGGCCTCAGCAAAACTGAGAACCTGGGGAAGTCTCTCTCAAGAGGCTAGTCTCTTCAGAAAATCCAATATGAAAGGAGTCAGCCTTTCACTCACCAAGTCTTGGGTTCAGTCAGCAGATTCTCCAACAGCCTCCACTCCAAAGACAGAAACAATTGCTAGTCAAACTGCACTCAGAAAGTTGTCACTCCCTTTTAAAGACACTTTCTCTTGCGTCACTTCCTGTGGCTTCCCCTAATTCTACATCTAACAACCACAGTTGAAGTTCTGCTTTAGAACTGCCCAGGAGGCAGTCAGTCAATTCTGATTCATCACCCACTATTACAGACCTCTCCTGCTCAAGGGTGAATAGGGTGTTTACACCTTTGGTGATTAAATCTAAAAATGGGCAGATCTTCCCACTCAATTTTAAGTGGGGTGTTTACACTTTTTGGTGATTAAATCTAAAAACAGGCAGAGGTTACAATTTGATCTTCACAATCAGGGGAAGAGTTAATTATTTTAATTTTCACAATCAGGAGAGAATTAAATTTAATCTTCACAGGCTCCACAAAGGGATGCATTATACAAAAAAAAAATTAAGATCTTTTCATTTAGGGATAGGCCTATAAGCCAGAGCTCCTTGTTGTGGAATGAATCTACAGTATTTGAGGAAGATGTTGGGGCATAGCCTCTGTTTTTCAGTTTTGTTTCTTCCAAGACTATCACACAGAGATATCCTATTTGTCCCCACCCTGCTGTGAGCTCTACAATTGAGTTAAACAGAATCAAGAGGAATTAAGTTAAGGAAAACATTTCTGACAGAGAGGGTATTCACCATAAGGTGAATTAATCAGCCTGACTCAGAGCAATTTTTAAAGTCAATTGTTGAAACTTATATTTTCCCATGGACACAACATCATATATGCTGATTAGGATTTTAGTTTAACCCACAAAAGATAATTTAACCCATATTGTGGACATAGTATCATACCAAAGTTCTATAATCACAAAAGCAGAGGGGAAATAGATAACATGGCTATAACATATAACACTGGTTTTTAGGCTAAGACACAACTAGAGAAGGACAAATGGAGCTGTTCCCAAGGGTACTAAAATTTAGAGTGTTAATAGCAGTTGCTCTCCTTTAGCAGGTAGAAATAGCTGAGTTTATTATCTTGTTGGGAAGAATAATTAGGCAGCTACTAGATAACCCACCACCTTCCTTCAACAGCTAGACCCTTCCTAGCCAAGCTCCTCCCTCTTTTCTTCCTCAACTTCTCAGACAAACATTTATTGAGCCTCTACTATTTGTCAGGAAGTATGCTATCTAGAAATGCAAGAATGAAAAAGACAGCCCTTGCCCTCAAGGATCTGAGAATCTAAAAAGAAAAGACAACACACAAAAGAAATCTGAACAATACATAAAATAGATAATTCGGACTACATTAAATTAAAAAAGGTTTTACACAAACAAAACCTATGCAACCAAACTTATAAGGAAAACAACAAATTGGAAAAAAAATTTTTATAGCAAGTGACTCTTACGAAGGTCTCCTATCTCAAATATATAGAGAACTTAGTCAAATTTATAAGAAGACAGATCACTTTTCAAGTGATAAATGGTCAAAGGATATGAATAGGCAGCTCTTATATGAAGAGTTTAAAACTATCTTTAGTTATGTGAAAAATGCTGCAAATCACTACTAATTAGAGAAATGAAAATGAAAACAACTCTGAGGTTCTACCTCACACCTATCAAACTGACTAATATGATAAAAAGGAAAAGTAACAAATGTTGGAGGGAAGGTGAGAAAAATTGGACATATACTTTGGTGGAGCCATGAACTGATATAACCATTCTGGAGAGCAACTTGGAACCATTGCCATAATTCCAAAAAACTGCATATTCTTTGACCTAGTAATACCACTACTAGGACTGTATAAGTATTTATTTATTCACTCATTCATTCATTTATTTATTTATTTGCTTGCTTGTTTGTTTATTTATTTGTTTGTTTATTTTTTTACTTTTAAACATTATTTTATTTGTTCATTTTCAAACATTATTCCTCGGAAACAAAGATCATTTTCTTTTCCTCCCCCTTGCCCCCCCCCCATAGCCAATGCACAATTCCACTGGGTATCTGTGTTCTTGATTCGAACCCATTTCAATGTTGTTGATATTTGCATTAGGGTATTCATTTAGAGTCTCTCTTCAGTCATGTCCCCTCAACCCCTGTAGTCCAGCAGTTGCTTTTCCTCAGTGTTTTTACTCCCACAATTTGTCCTCTGCTTGTGGATAGTGTTTTTTCTCCTAGATCCCTGCAGAATGTTCAGGGACATTGAATTGACACTAATGGAGAAGTCCATTACGTTCGATTGTACCACGGTGTTTCAGTCTCTGTGTACAATGTTTTCCTGGTTCTGCTCCTTTCATTCTGCATCACTTCCTGGAGGTCATTCCAGTCTCCATGGAATTCCTCTGCTTTATTATTCCTTTTAGCACAATGGTATTCCATCACCAACATATACCACAATTTATTCAGTCATTCCTCAATTGAAGGGTATCCCCTCATTTTCCAATTTTTGGCCACCACAAAGAGCGCAGCTATGAATATTCTTGTACAAGTCTTTTTCCTTATTATCTCTTTGGGGTACAAACCCAGCAGTGCTATGGCTGGATCAAAGGGCAGGCAGTCTTTTATCGCTCTTTGGGTATAGTTCCAGATTGCCCTACAGAATGGTTGAATCAATTCACAACTCCACCAGCAATGAATTAATGTCCAAACTTTGCCACCTCCCCTCCAGCATTCATTGCTTTCCTTTGCTGTCATGTTGGCCAATCTGGTGTGAGGTGATACCTCAGAGTTGTTTTGATTTGCATCTCTCTGATTATAAGAGATTTAGAGCACTTTTTCATGTGCTTATTAATAGTTTTGATTTCTTTGGCTGAAAACTGCCTGTTCATGTCCCTTGCCCATTTATCAATTGGAGAATGGCTTGATTTTTGGTACAATTGATTTAGCTCTTTATAAATATGAGTAATTAGACCTTTGTCAGAGGTTTTTGTTATGAAAATTGTTTCCCATTTTGTTGCTTCCCTTCTCATTTTGGTTACATTGGTTTTGTTTGTACAAAAACTTTTTAATTTGATTTAGTCAAAATTGTTTATTTTACATTTTGTGACTCTTTCTATGTCTTGCTTGGTTTTAAAGTCTTTCCCTTCCCAAAAGTCTGACATGTATTCTGTGTTCACCCAATTTACTTATAGTTTCCTTCTTTATGTTCAAGTCATTCACCCATTCTGAGTTTATCTTGGTGTAGGGTGTGAGGTGTTGATCCAAACCTAATCTCTCCCACACTGTCTTCCAGTTTTCCAGCAATTTTTGTCAAATAGTTGGTTTTTGTCCCAGAAGCTGGGGTCTTTGGGTTTGTCATATACTGTCTTGCTGAGGTCACTTACCCCAAGTCTATTCCACTGATTCTCCTTTCTGTCTCTTAGCCAGTACCAAATTGTTTTGATGACCAATGCTTTATAATAGAGTTTGAGATCTGGGACTGCAAGGCCACCTTCCTTTGTATTCCCTCCCCCCCCCCATTATTTCCCTGGATATCCTTGATCCTTTATTTTTCCAAATGAACTTTGTTATGTTTTTTTCTAAATCAGTAAAAATTTTTTTTGGAAGTTCATAGCACTAAATAGATAAATAAATTTGGGTAGGATGGTCATTTTTATTATATTGACTCATCCCACCCATGAGCAGTTAATGTTTTTCCAATTACTCAGGTCTAGTTTTAGTTGTGTGGAGAGTGTTTTGTAGTTGTGTTCATATAGTTCCGTGTTTGTCTTGGGAGATAGATTCCTAAGTATTTTATTTTGTCTAAGGTGATTTTGAATTGGATTTCTCTTTCTAATTCTTGCTGCTGGGCTATGTTGGAAATATATAGAAATGCTGATGACTTATGTGGGTTTATTTTGTATCCTGCAACTGTAATGGTAGAAATTTTAGGCTTCTGGGAGAGGTTATGAGCACTGTAATGGTTACAAATTGTGGCTACAGGATTTATGTAATATTGAACAATGGCCGCCAAGGAATTTACTTATGAAATTCCTAAAATGAAACACTCAAGTCAGAATGAAGTTTATGAAGGTTTAATCACACTGGGAGTAGGGAAGGAGAGGGAGAGAAGGAGAGAAGAGGAAAGGGAAAGGGGCTACTCAAGGCAGAGGGAGTTTTAGGCCCAAAGGGCCAAGGTGGAAAGAATCAGTCCTTAACTCACGTGACCGCTCTGAAGGAAAGCTGTCTGCGGGCGTCCTCCCTGTCCAAGCTCCTAACACCAACTCCTCTCTCGCCCTCTCCACAGGAAGTCAGCGAATTCTAGAGGCTGTTCCCTACCTCACTTCCTGTGTCTCACAAATGCCAATGGTTGGCTCTAGCTTGGCTTAGGACAGCCCAGGTGGGCAGTTAGTTATTTCTGATTTGTCATTGACTAGCACATGCCCGTGTAGTGTGGGTGTGCACAATTTTTGGGTGCTAGACCAAGATGGAGACTTTTAAAATTCACACAACTTTGCTAAAGTTGTTGATTATTTCAATTAGCTTTTTGGTTGATTCTCTAGGATTCTTTAAGTAGACCATCATATCATCCACAAAGAGCAATAACTTGGTCTCCTCCTTGCCTATTTTAATGCCTTCAATTTCTTTTTCTTCTCTAATTGCTACTGCTAGTGTTTCTAGTATGATGTTAAATAATAGAGGTAATAATGGGCATCCTTGTTTCACTCCTGATTTTATTGGGAATGCATCTAGTTTATCCCCATTGCAGATGATATTAACTAATGGTTTTAGATATATACTGTTCCTTATTTTTAAGAACAACCCTTCTATTCCTATGCTTTCTAGTGTTTTTAATAGGATTGGGTGTTGTATTTTATCAAAGGCTTTTTTCTGCATCTATTGAGATCATGTGATTTTTGTTGGTTTGCTTATTGATATGGCCAATTATGTGGATGGTTTTCCTAATATTGAACCAGCCCTGCATTCCTGGTATAAATCCTACTTGATCATAGTGAATGACCCTCCTGATCACTTGCTGGAGTCTTTTTGCTAGTATCCTATTTAAGATTTTTGCATCTATATTCATTAGTAGATTGGTCTATAGTTTTCTTTCTCAGTTTTTGCCCTGCCTGGCTTTGGAATCAATACCATGTTTGTGTCATAAAAAGAATTTGGTAGAACTCCCTCTTTGCTAATTATGTCAAAGAGTTTGTATAGTATTGGGATTAGCTGTTCTTTGAATGTTTGATAGAATTCACTTGTGAATCCATCAGGCCCTGGGGATTCTTTCTTAGGGAGTTCTTTGGTGGCCTGTTGGATTTCTTTTTCTGATATGGGATTATTTAAGAATTTTATTTCTTCTTCTGTTAGTCTAGGTAATTTATATTTTTGTAAATATTCATCCATATCGCCTAGATTGGTATATTTATTGCCATATAATTGGGCAAAGTAGTTTTTAATGATTGCCTTAATTTCCTCTTCTTTGGAAGTGAGGTCCCCCTTTTCATCTTTGATGCTGTTAATTTGCTTTTCTTCTTACCTTTTAAAAATTAGATTGACCAGTACTTTGTCTATTTTGTTTGTTTTTTCAAAGTACCAACTTCTAGTCTTATTTATTAGTTCAATAGTTCTATCACTTTTGATTTTATTAATTTCTCCCTTAGTTTTTAGGATCTCTAGTTTGGTTTTTTTCTGGGGTTTTTTGATTTGTTCAATTTCAAGTTTTTTTATTTGCATTTCCAATTCATTAATCTCTGCCCTCCCTAATTTGTTAATATATGCACTCAGGGACATGAATTTTCCTCTGAGTACTGCTTTGGCTGTATCCCATAAGGTTTGAAAGGATGTCTCACCATTGTCATTTTCCTCAATGAAATTATTGTTTCTATGATTTTTTCTCTAACTGATTTTGGAGTGTCATATTATTTAATTTCCAATTAATTTTTGATTTGGTTCTCCATGTACCTTTACTGATCATTATTTTTATTGCCTTATCTGAAAAGGTTGTATCTATTATTTCTGCTTTTCTGCATTTGTATGCCATGTTTCTGTGATCTAGTGTATGATCAATCTTTGTGAATGTGCCATATGGTGCTGAGAAGGTGTATTCCTTTTTGTCACTATTTCTTTTTCTCCATATGTCTATTAATCTAATTTTCCCAAGATTTCATTCACATCTTTTACCTCTTTCTTATTTATTTATTTGATTTATCTAAATTTGATAGTGGTTGGTTCAGGTCTCCCACTAATATGGTTTTACTCTCTATTTCTTCCTTCAATTCTCCTAGTTTCTCCATTAGAAATTTGGGTGCTATACTATTTGGTGCATACATGTTGAATAGTGATATTTCCTTGTTGTCTATACTCCCTTTTAACAGAATATATTTACCTTCCCTGTCCCTTTTAACCAGGTCTATTTTTGCTTTGGCTTTGTCAGATATCATGATTGCAACTCTTGCCTTCTTTCTATCAGTTGAGGCCCAAAAGGTCTTACTCCATCCTTTAATTCTTGTGAGTATCTATCTGCCTCATGTGTGTTTCTTGAAGACAACATATGGTAGGGTTTTGGATTCTAATCCATTCTGCTATTCGTCTACATTTTATGGGTGAGTTCATCCCATTCATGTTCAAAGTTATGATTATCACTTGTGGATTCCCTGGCATTTTGATATCCTCCCCTAATTCTGACTTTTCTTCTTTAGCTATAACCTTTTAAACCAGTGATTTACTTTAGGTCAGTCCCCCTATATGCTTCCCTTTCTAGTGCTTCCCTTTTTCTTCCCTTCCCCTCCCCCCTCTCCTTCCCTCCCTTTTTATATTCCCTCACCCTTCCCCTGCCTTAATTTCCCCTTCTCTCTTACCCTGTTGGATAAGATAGAATTCAAGATCCCAATGGATCTAAATGTTCTTCCCTCTCAGAGTTGATTTCACTGAGAGTAAGGTTTAAGTAATACCTATTCGCACTCTCTTCCTCTCCTTCTTATAGGAGACTTCTTCCCCTTCCCTTCCCATGTGTATCTTTGTGTGACAAAGATTATTTTATTTAGTTTTTTTTCTATTTCTTGAGGTATATCTTAGTACCATTAACGATACCCCCTCCCTTTTTCTTTCACCCCCCTTTCTCCATATCGTCTTGATACCCCAATCTTTTCCTATGCGTGATTCTTCTAACTACTCTAACGATGCATACAATTTTTGAGAGTTACACATTACATTTTTCCTCACATATTAATATATATAATTTGATATAAATGTAGTCCTTATAGAAGAGAATTTGGATAAAAGAAAAAGATAACATTTTTCTCCTTTTCCCTTTCCTTCATATTTACCTTTTCATGTTTCTCATTTCTCTTGCTCTTTGTGTTTGGATGTCAAACTTTGCACAGAGCTCTGGTCTTTTCTTTACAAATACTTGGAAATCTTGTATTTTGTTGAATGCCCATGCTTTCCCCTGGAAGTATATAGTTAGTTTTGATGGATAGCTGATTCTTGGTTGAAGACCCAGCTCTCTTGCCTTTCTGAATATCATGTTCCATGCCTTATGGTTGTTCAGTGTGGAAATTGCAAGGTCTTGTGGGACCCTGATTGGCATTCCTTTATATCTAAATTGTCTTTTTCTGGCTTCTTGTAAGATTTTTTCTTTTGCTTGAAAGCTTTGGAATTTGGCAATTACATTCCTGGGAGTTGTCTTTTGGGGATTTAGTGTAGAGGGTGTTCTGTGAACTCTTTCAATGCCTATATTTCCCCCTTATTCTAGAATCTTTGGGCAGTTTTCTTGGATGATATCTTGTATTATGATATCAAGATTACTGTTTATTTCTGGCTTTTCTGGTAGACCAATGATCCTCCTTCCTCTATTTTCCAGATCTGTCACCTTGTCAGTGAGATATTTAATGTTATCCTCTAAATCCTTAGTCTTTTGACTTTGCTTTATTAATTCTTGCTCTTTTGCAAGATCATTGTCTTCCAGTTGCCTGATTCTGACCTTTAAAGACTTATTTTCCTTTTCAGTTTGGTCTGTTCTGCTTTTTGAGGCTTCAAGCTGTTTCTGCAGTTGCTTGTTTTCGTCTTTCAGATTGCCAAGTTCCTTTTGCATTATTTCCCATTTTTCCTGCCAGAAGGCTTCTATCTTTTTGATAACTTCCAATTTAAATTATTCAAGAGCTTGTGGACAATTTCCATTTCTTTTGGAAGGTTTTGGAGCATTTGTTTGTGTTTCCTCTTCTATTTCCTCTGTATTCTGTTTTTTTCCTCCATAAAACATATCCAAAGTCACCCCCTTCTTCTTGCTTTTCTTGGTGTTGGGAGGCTGTTGCTACTGTGCACTGTTTACCATCTCTATGTTTTTTTTCTTCCCTTTCCAGTCAGAAATCTGAGTGATGTAATATTTATTGGGAAAGGAAATAGGATTGGGAAAAATGGGATAAATGGGGAATAATGGGAGGTTTGTATAGGGGTAAGGAGGAGTTAAAGGGAGAGAGGGAATATTGCTTAGTGAGGCAAGGGAGGGAGATGCCCCCTGCTGAGAGGAAACAGCAGGGGTCCAATAAGGACGGTTTGTCTTTGAATGACTTAAACTGAAGTTCAGCTCCCTCTATGACCGGAAAAGAGAGTCCACTTATCTGACTGCGAATTCAAATAACATAAAGTTTAATAACTAGTTGGGAGTGGAGCTTTTCTCAGTTTCAGACCTAAGGCCAGGCCCCAGAGGTTGGCGGAGAGTTTGTCCCACTCCCGTCTACTCTCGTTGTTCTAATTCAGAATCTTAGCAGTACACAGAAAGCAAACAAGAACAATTCTAACCTTTAGAAGCCTGTGTCTTTGGGCTGAACCAAGAAGAGCATGCCACCCCAGACTGGGTTGAACAAGCTCCTCTCTCCTCCAACACCAGGCAGCAAGACCCACACGGCAGGAAGGAAGTTCTAGTCACAAGACCCAACTGCCCCTCCCAGTTGGCCCTCCCCCACCCAAACTGTTAGTCTAGTTTCCTTTCCACAGTGAGGAGGGCTTGCTCTCAGTGTAAGGGTCAAATGATCAAGGCTTTAGCCTCGGGCTTATTCTTGGTTCTCTGCAGCTGCGCTGTCTTGGGTGGGGGGGAAGCCCAGGGTCTGCCCTCCCCTGCCTGCCAGCATTTCAGGTGTTATTGCTCTCAGGTGTAGTTCTTTGGTGGTTTTAGTTAACTCCCAAGACCTGTGGGTGTCCCTTGCTCACTTCAGGGGATCCCTTTGCGCACTCGTTGATTATAGCGCGCTAGTTCTGGGTGCCCGGGATCTGAGTTCCCTTTGCCCACCTGTTGGGGTTTCGGGTGTTACTACTCTCAGGAGTAGGTCTTTGGTGGTCTTATTCAGGTCCCCAGACCTGGGGCTGCCTGTTGTTCAGTCCTGGGGTGCCCTTCCCTCACTTGTTGATTCTGGCCAGTGCCGACTTAAACTCTGGCTTCTGTCGGTGTGGTGGGTGGGGGAGGGTGGGTCAGTTTTTGTTTCCTTATATTATGGAAATGCCAGAATCCCATCTACCTTCAGTCCTGCACTTTAGTGTGGGGTCTCTCCTTTCTCATGAGGATGGTTGTTTTTTGTTTGTTTTTGGGGGGTCTTTTGAGGTCGACTGTGTCATGGTTCTGAGGAGAGGAAGCGAGCCATATCTACTCTGCAGCCATGCTTACCCGGAAGTCTCTAGGACTGTATATTTAAAATAAAAAAGAATGATAGGGGAAAAGAACATAATTGTACAAAAATTTATGGCAGCTATTTTTTTTGTGGTAGCAAAGAATTAGAAACGGAAGAGATGCCCAACATTTGGAGAATGGATGAACAAGTTGTGATATTTGAGTGTAATGGAATACTATTGTGCTATAAGGAATGATGAACAGCATGATTACAAAAATCAAAACAAAACCTGGAAAGACTTAGGTGAACTGATACAAAATGAAGTGAGTAGAACCAGGAGGATTTTGTACACAGTAATAGCAATAATGTACTGTGATCAACTATTATCGGCCGTACAAGGATCCAGGACAACTCCAAGGATTCATAATGAAAAGAGCTATCTACTGCCCTAAAAGGAACTAATAACAAGGAGTCTAAATGCAGATTGAAGCAAACTATTTTCATTTCATTTCCTTCATGAGTTTTTTCTAGTATAAGTGGTATGTGTCTTCTTTTACAGTATGCTAAAGATGGAAATATGTACTGCATGATAGTATATGTATAACCTATATCATATTGCTTGCCATCTTGGGGAGAGGTGAAGGTTGGAAAGAAGGGAGAGATTATGGATTGCAAAAAAGTCAGAAAACAATGATTAAAATTGTATTTATATGAAATCTGGAAGAAATATAATAAGAAAAAGAAGATGAAGAAGAAAAAAGAAGAAAGAAAAAGAAAAAAGGGGAGGAAGGAGAAGAAGAAGAAGAATTCTTTATGACTTTCTTTCTCTAGGCAACATATGTTTGGGGTTTCATCAAAGAGAGAAAAAGAGATGAAGACAGGGAGAGAGAGAGAGAGAGAGATGGGGAGCTCACCAGTAACCAAAGCACTTTAAAAAACATTTTATTGGTGGTACCTGAGTTGAAACTTGAAGGAATCTAAGGATTCTAAGAGGTAGAAATAAGGAAGGAATACATTCTGGGCATTATGGACTGGCCAAAGTCATCAATACTAAGTATTGGTTCCAAGGCAGAAGATGTGGCAAGGGCTAGGCAATTGGAATTAAATGTCTTGCCCAGCTAGGAAGTGTCTGAGGCCAGATTGGAATCCAGGATCTCTCATCTCCAGCCCTGGATCTCCATCAACTAAAGCAACTAGCTATACTCTGCCTGCCAATTAATCTTTATAATTTTTTATGATTTTATAATAAAAAATCTTTATAATTTTTGGTTCCACTTCTTCTGAGTGTCACCTAAAAAGTATCATAGAAACAACAGGCTTGCATGGAAGGTTGACCATGAAAACTCCATCAAAAACATCATTGCAGTTGGTTCTTGGTCTGCCATCTTGGGGGCAGTTTAAGTTGTTGAGCCTAGTTATGCATTTAGAAGATGTGATAAAAGAGAATAAATTTCCTTTTTACCTCCCTCCCCCCTAAAAAAAAGATGTCGTCATGGTTCTTACATTATCCTCAGTCACTTGATATACTCGTGAATTCTTCATCACTTGCCTCTGGTGATATTAACCAAACATAGAAATCCAAAAATCACCCTTCCCAAAGAGTGAAAATAAGCAACCCCTGCAACAAACAGCATCATTTCAGCTTCCTCCTCTTCCTTCTCCTTCTTCTCACATTTTTTTCTGTGCTTCTTTAAGAAGTGTCAAAACCTCTTTGTTTCCATTCCCAGAAGCACAGCTGTGCTCTGAAGCTCAGACCCTGAAGGCAAATGTTGTGTGTGGGGGGAATAGGGTAATTTTAGAAATGGATGCTGTACAATGGAGACTGAACCATTGGGAGGTCATGACCTGTGTCTCCTATAAGTGAAGAGCAGCCTGTTTGGGGGGGATGATAGCCAAACTCCACTAATCTACTCCTGCCACCTCAATGGAAGACAGGAGATGCTGGGGCTAGGCCCTTAAGGCACTCCTCCCTCCCCATCAGGATTCAAGGCATCTCAAGTAATTGAGTGTTATAACGTGGAGAGCTCACTCCCTGTGCCCTTCCTCCCCTCCCTTTGCTTTGTGTGTGTGTGTGTGTGTGTGTGTGTGTGTGTGAGAGTGTGTGTGAGAGAGAGAGAGAGAGAGATCTAGGGGCATTTTGCAACACCAGATTTAAACTGGAAGGGTCCTTAGAGACCCTCTAACTTGGGCGCACAATCTTTTACCCGAGTTAGCCAAGAATCTCCATAATATATTCCTTTTTTTCTGGATCTAATCTGTCACTGGGACCCCAAACCTAATTGTCCCACTTTCAGTTGTGAGCAGGCAGCTGCTTTGAGTCTCAGGGATCTGGATTGAAGGTATTTTCCATCTCAGTAGTTTCTTTTCCCTTCAGGCTTGAGGCCCTCCAGATTTTTGCCCTTCAGGCTATTGTGTAAGAATGACCTTTTCTCCCTCCTGGGGAATCTTCATCCGTTTTTCTTTACATAGAACTTCAGTTTTTGGATCTAGTTGAAATTACAAGTTGTCATCAGTCACCAGATACCAAGAGCCAAAAATGTGTTTCATGCTGCAGACAGCTGAGAGGTAGAATGTGTGTCTGTTTTCAAGAGCTCTTGGGAAATGGCCACATTTTAAGTGAAAAATATAGTGATAATTGCAGACTTTTATAGTACATTGTAAACATCGCCTCATCTGTTCTCCTAAGGTAAGTACTATCATTATCCCCATTTTCCAGATGAGGAAACTGAGGCTTATACGGCTTGCCTATGTTTACAAAATTAGCAACTATTAGGAAGCAAGATGCAAACCTAGATCTCTCTTGTTCCTAAGTCAAGTATTCCTTCTACCACAGCTTTGCTGCCTAACATGGAAATAAAATCAACAAATGAGTCAAATAAAAAGTAGATGGTGTTCACCGATGTCCTCAGTGTAGTCATGTTATCATTCCTAGAAGTTAATTTTCAATTACAAGTTATTGGAGGGATTCTATCCCCCCACCAAAAAAAAAATGGAAGCAAATGGGAGATTTACAGTTCTCACAAATGGAAAACATTGCGCAACGTTTTTGATCGCATGGCCCTTGGATTATATTTTTAAGACTTGGTGTGTGGGACTGGGGATGTGATGCTGTCTTACTCTATGCCTGCCAAGGCATAGTGCTAGGGTGTTGAAGCACCATTTTCCCATGCCTAAGGCCAGCTGTTACACTCATAAAGAGTTTAAGAAGTGGTTGGAGATAAGACATCCTTTCAGCTCTCAAAACCAAAGCTTTGGCTAGAGATGGATGGGCTCATCATCTCCAGAGGCTGACTGAATGCCAGGGAGGGGAAGCTTTAAATCAGGTCTGGGGTATTCTCAGGGTATTGTAGTAATTTGTGGATGACTTTCATCCCCTCTCTAGCAACTAGATTAAAAGCTTTGTAGGGATTGGAGTGATATCTTGTCCACTTTTCTATATCCCATTTCTAGCATCATTTTTGCCTTCATATCAAACATAAATTCAATCAAAGCTGAATTGAAATTAGGTCAGAATCTATTTCTTTTTTTAAAAATTAATTATTTAAAATGTGGCTTTCTGTCCTAGTATTAACTCTAAGATAGAAGGGCAAAGGCTAGGCAAACAGGGTTAAGTGATTTGCCCAGGGTCACATAGCTAAGAAATGTCTGAGGCCAGATTTGAACCCAGGATCTCCCCAGTCCAGCTGTGGCACTCTATCCACTGAATCACCTAGTTTTCCCCATTGAGCTCTATTTCAAGAGCATATAGGTCTGATTTTGTTTCTGCTTCGGGCAGGGGCATGGTAGCTGTCCACTCCCTGGTCACATTAGGGAAAATGAAACTTGTGTGCTCTCTGCATATAAGTAGACGAACTTCAATGAGTCCAAAAGGAATTAGACTCGAGTTCCCATCCATTTGGGGGGGCCTCCTTAGAGCAGATCAGGCAATTCTGATGATGTTACTCTACTAGGCACAGTGTCCAGGAATAGTCAACTGAAAAAAGCCTGTTACCCAGAAACCACTTGACCCAATGGTTTAGACCCTTGGGATTAGTCTGACCTGGCATCTCCTGTCATTAGAGTTGGATTCTGAGGAAACTCCAGAGGAGATGTGAACATCAGAAGTGGCTATTGTGGGGTGCCAATTCTACTCTCATTGATACCCCACAAGCTGTGGGGGAGAGAATGACAAATGGCCACCATCGAGGCTTGTTACTATTTTCTATTACTCTCTCCTAGAAAACTGTTGTCCCTTGATTAATAATGAGCAAAATGGATTGGACATTTGTTTTGTTTAAGTGTTTCAGGAGACTGTGTACAATGAAAAGCTCGTACCTTTGTTTTCTCCCAGTTACAAAATAGATTTGCATCCTGATTTTCTTGGAGGGGTAATGCTGTGGTGGAATTACAGATATGATCCCATCAGCGTTCTAAGTTCCTGTTGATTAAAGGAAAGGGCCATGGTGAATTGAAGATATTTTAACTACTATATCTAATTACAAAGAAGAGCAAGTTACTTACCAAAATTTAAGTGTATGCTATAATAAAAAAGGGCAATTAACAATCAAACAAGAAACTGGTTTCTTGACAGGCAGATGATGCAGAACAGGACTAAGAAAATGCAGGAAACATTTGCACGGCTAGGAAAGCTGAGATGCTTCTTCAAATTGCAAGGTAAGATCTAAAGATTATTTTATGACTTTCTGGTTAAGAGCCTAGAGTGGGATACAGGAGAAATCTTGGAGTTTTAGTACTAGTTCTACTACTGGCGATCTGGGTTAAGCAAGTCACAGATCTACTTTTTAGAGAAATTGGATTTATCTGTAATATGGAAAAACAAAAGTATGTATTTATTAAAAAAAATTTTTAAAGCTTTACCATTCATCTTAGAATCAATACATCAATACTGTCTATTTGTTCTAAGGCAAAATAGCAGCAAGGGCTAGGAAATGAGGGTTAAGTGACTTGCCCAGGTTCACAAAGCTAATAAGTATTTGAGGCCATATTTGAACCCAGGATCTGCTATATTTAGGCCTGACTCTCAACCCACTGAGCCACCTAGCTGCCTCCAATATGTGTTTACTGATCAGAGTCTCAGGAATTTTTATATTAAATTTACTTTTCATATGGGTTAGAGACAGTGTAAATATCAAATTTAATGCAATGAGCTTTTAAAACACCTTTTACATGCAAGGCACTTTGCTAGGCCTGTAGACACAAAATAAAATAGCCCCTGCCTTCAGGGACCTTAAATTCTATCCACAGGATCATAGATTTGTGACTGGAAGGGCTGTTAGAGGCAATTCAGACAGAGATAAGTAAATAGAAACTATAGATAAAACACACGCAAAGAGATTTTGCTGGGAGAAAGGCACTGAAAACTGGGGAGATCAGGAAAGGAATTTTGAAGGAGGCATCAATTGAGTCAAGACTTGAAGAGAGTTAGGGATTCCAATAATGGGAGTGAGGAGAGAAAGCATATGTGGCCGGTACACAACTACAAATTAACCTTCATGAAATATCTACCCAAAAATAGAGCTAGAAACATGTATTTCAAAACTTTTCTCATTTAATCTAGTAAATACTATTTAGTAAATAGTAAAAATAATTTTACTAATTTAGTAAGCTAATGAAATTTTTGTAAAATCATAAAAAATTAATAAATAATAAAGTAGATTATTTAATAAAAAAATTTAGTAAAGATAAATAGTAAATAGTTGATTCTACATTCAGTATGTAATTGTTGGTTCTCTTGCCCATGTGGATAGAGTGCCAGGCCTAAACTCAGAAAGACAAATCTAATCTCAGATAATTGTTAGCAACATGACCCTGGGTAAGTCACTAAACTCCACTTCAATTCTATATCTGTAAAAATAAAATAAGCTAGAGAAGGAAATAGCAAACCACTTCAGTATCTTTGCCAAGAAAACCCCAAAGGGGGTCACAGAGAGTTGAATATGACTAAAAACCAACTGAACAATTACTACCTTCCTGTCCCATAGTGATGTTGTATCCTAAGGAAACTAATATCTAAGCCATTTGAATTTAGACAATGGGAAAGCGTAATGGGGTGATATCTGAAAGCTCTGTTCAGAGTCCACAGAATCCAGATAGAAAAAGTTTTCCCTGTACCTCAGGGGTTCTTATCCTGGTGTCTACGAACTTGTTTTTAAGAAAGACTTTGCTATCTGAATTTCAGTATAATTGGTTTCCTTTGTATTTCATTTTATCCATTATTCTGAGAAGGAGCCCACAGGCTTACCAGATGGTCAAATGAGCTCCTGACACCAAAAAGGTTAAATTCCTTTCTCAGAGACTGTGATGTCATCTAGACCTTCCAGCTTGCAGATGGCACTGCAATGATGGCATTAAGCCCATAAAAACAAAAGCATATCTGCTAAATGAAATCAATGCTAAGTCAAAAAATGTATCTGAACAATACGCACACAAATAAGTGGATGAAATATGCCTGTTGATGGTACATAAACGTGGATAGCCAATCTGTTGAGTTAGGTTATCAGTTCGTATAACTTAGCTATATTGAAAATGAGCTGAGTCTATACTGATTATGAGAAATTGAATGATGCTTTTAATGATTCCAAATGGCTCCCTGAAATGAAAAACCATTTTTCCCAATCAAACTCTTACCTTCTTTTTTAAAAATTTTTATTTAAAAAAAAAAAAACCCTTACCTTCCATCTTGGAGTCAATACTGTGTCTTGGCTCCAAGGCAGAAGAGTGGTAAGGACTAGGCAATGGGGGTCAAGTGACTTGCCCAGGATCACACAGCTGGGAAGTGTCTGAGGCCAGATTTGAACCTAGGACCTCCCATCTCTAAGCTTGACACTCAATCCACTGAGCCACCCAGATGCCCCCAAACTCTTACCATCTGACTTAAAATTAATATTAAATTTTGTTTCCAAGACAGAAGAGCATTAAGGGCTAGGCAACTGGGGTTAAGTGACTTGCCTAGGGTCACAAAGGTAGGAAGTATTGGAGGTCCAATTTGAATTCAGGACCTCCCTTTTCCAGGTCTGTTTCCCCATCCACTGAGCCACCTAGCTGCTCTTAAGTCCCTCTGTTTTCAATAGTGACATTCTCCCAGTGATGATTAATGGCTGGGGAATAACAGAATACTTCAGCCTCAGATGAACTGAGGCTATAGGTGATTCAGAACACAATGGAGAGACCTGTGAAGCTGTAGCATATTACTGGTGATGACTTATGTACAAGAAGTAGCATAAGACTCTCATCCAGGACATACATGATTGGAAAATGAGATAAGGTGATCTGTGAGGAGAGCAGATAAGCCAGAAGGACAGCTCATATGCTGTCCTTTTTTTTTTTTTACTTTTTTACTTGTAGAATGTTAAAAGACCTAAAAGGATAGATGGATGTTGGATGGAAGGATGGATGGATGGATGAATGAAAAAGAATTTAATTAAGCCCTTACTTTGTTCAAAGCATAGAGTTAAGCACTGGAGATACAAATGGAAAGTAAGACGTCCCCAGCTCTGAAGGAACTCATTTTAATTTCAGCTACAAGTCAGATGGAGAAGTCTTATTTTTTCTGAGGGTTCAGTGGCAAAAGGGATGGTAATATATCATCTTTAATATCATTTTCTCTGATAAATAACATTTTTTCTGATGTTGAACTGTTCAACAGTGCCAATGACTTTGGTAGTAAGAATCCTCTTTTCTGGGTCATCAGTAGCGATGACTCAACACCCACAGAAGCAGTTGCCAGGCTACATTTCCATGGGAACTGATTTCCAGGATTACGGCTATGATAGCTAGGCTGGAAGCAGAACCAGTGCTGATGTTCCCAGGGCTCTGGGTCTTATGTGCTGGCCCATTTGAGTGGATCAGTAGTTGGTACGGGTGGTGGTAAGAAAGGTAGAGCATCTCTCCATAGTGATTTCTCCTCTAAATGATGAATGATCCAGGCTAGGAACAAAACTGGTGGTTGGAAGGGTATTATTATTCCCAAGTTCTTGGGATTCAGGGTCCTGGTCTTTTTGAAGGGAGGTGATGGTAGCGGTTTGACTTGTCTGGTACAGATCACTTTCCATTCCCCGCTGCTTCAGCTAGTCTGGCCTGCTTGCTTCCTCGGTAGCAATTGGTGGATTATTTATGGAATATTTGTGAGATAACATGGACCAGAGTTGCACAGGATGAGAAAACATGGATAGATAATGTTCTGTATCACTGTACTTATTACTCCTATTGATGGGATAATGAAATCATAAATATATCAAAGTCTGGTTCTGCATTAGTTGATGATTTCATTAGTACCTATGTCCAGGAAAATTCCAAAATAGTATTGTTATTGAATTGTTTTCAGTCATGTCCAACTGTTCATGAAACTCTTTGGGTTTTCCTGGCAAAGATACTAAAGTTATTTGCCATTTTGTTCTCCAGATCACTTTACAGATGAGGAACTAAGGCAAATAGGGATAAGTGACTTGCCCAGGGTCACATAGCTAATAAGTGTCTGAAGTCAAATTTGAACATTTGAAGATGAGTCTTCCTAATTCCAAGCCTAGAGCTCTATCCATTGTGCTATCTAGCTGCCCAAAATATTACCCTGAAGCTATGTTTCTGGTGCCCCTTACCATGAAAGGGTATTCAAATAATTTCTATCAATCCCATCATAGAGGAGAAGAAAACTGTATTCTATATTCATGATGGAACATATTTCTATGTAAATCTTCTAGGTTTCAGAACTAGAAGGTTTCTTAGAGATGACCTAGTTCAAACACTTCATTTTTCAATTGAGGAAACAGGCTCAGAGAGATATAACTTGTCCAAGATTGCATAGATAGTAAGTAGAAAAATGTGGGATTTGAATGCAGGTTATGGTTCTAATACAAAAGTCTTTGTAATTGCAATCTGGCAAACCTAGTTTTAGTTTTGAAGATGGGAGCTTTCCAAACATATTGCAAAGCACAATTTACAATTTATAATAACCATTATATAATATATAATAATCATTATGGCATCAATAATTTATATTTTAATAACATACTTTACAACTTCCAACAAGTTAATAATGAAGTTAGTAAAAAAAATACTTGTTATAGTAGAAAAAATGAAACTCAGACATTCTTGGAGGAAGGGAATTCAGTTTTTTAAAATGTAACTCACAAAAATATCTATTTTTTTCATTGACTTAATTTTTAAATAAAATCTCTGATTTTGTTGGAATCTGGGCAGGTTACATTTGTTGAATCCCAGGTGTACCAGCTAGATTGTAGTTGGGGCCATTATTTTCACTTCAACTTGAACACTTCTTGGGAAGTAAAAGATTTAATTTCTCTCATGAAATATTGAAAATTTTTCTTGACCATGTACTAAAACCATGTATCTAAATCATGTAAAAGAAAGCAGACATCCAGACTTATTTTAGTCATTTGATAAAATTTAGGAATCTGCTAATGGCTATATTAATTAGACAAGGAGGAAAGAACTCCCAGTCTCTTGTCATGGTTTCCAAAAGAACATTATCGCATCATTATAATCTATTTGCAGCTCTCTCTATCAGGAAACTTTTAGTTGGATATTTGTAGATCCAAGCATGAAGGACTTTTCCTGTTTTCAAGCATGTGTTTATTAATAAGATTTTATTTGATGTTTCAAGAATCTCATTAAAAAGATCTATCCTACTTTTCCCCTCTCAAAAGCTTGCCATTTGCCACTGTTTTTCTCAATAGAAATAGTTCAGATTTTTATTTTAAAAAAAATCTTAGATCTTTTCTTCTCCTTCTATGCCCCTCTTGAAACTCGAAAGCATCTGTAAGCTTTAAGGGTGTTATTGTGGTAATTACTCATACTTGGAGAATTTCATGGTAATAACCACTGTTACATTCCAGATAAATTAAGTGTGCATGAGTTACTGCGGTCCTGATGGGACACTCATTTTATACCTCGATTTTTGCTTATGTGCTATTAGCATATCAGATGTCACAATCTTTCTTAATCCTGAATGTCACATACCTCTATCCAGGATCAGGCAATTTAAAGCCAAACCCTAATTTGTTTTTCCTGGTGGAATTCTACAGCATAAAAGCAGCTTCATAATCTTGGCTATAGGATTTAAAAGACATAAAAGAGAAGTCTAACCAGTCTCTCTCTCTCTCTCTCTCTCTCTCTCTCTCTCTCTCTCTCTCTCTCTCTCTCTCTCTCTCTCTCTCTCTCTCTCTCTCTCTCCTTGTCTTGTGAAACTTGTGTGTAGGAGATACCATGACTTCTATTATAGATAGATCCCTTTTACCTTCAAGGATATTTGCGTGATTCTTACTTTTCATACTAGTTTTCCTATCAAATTATCTATGCTCACAGGAATTGTCCTTAAATCAATCAGAACATCTAGAGCAGAGGTTCTTAAACTGGAGTCAATAAATTGACTTTCAAGGGAATCTGTGAACTTGGATGGGAGAAATATTTGGAACTATATTTCAATATAACTGGTTTCCTTTGTAATCCTATGTCTTTTAATTTATGCATTTAAAAACATTATTCTGAAGAAGTTTGAAGGCTCTTCCAGAATGCCAAAGGGAGCCATGATAAACAAAAGATGTTAAGAACTCTTAATCTAGAATGAGAGAAACTGTTTCTCAGGAATCATAACTGTGAAGTGACCTGAACAATAATAATGGGCATTACTGAGACAACAATTTCTGTATCCTTTGTGGAAGTCTTAACAGTCCTCAGAGTTCAAGCTCATTGATTTTAAAAGTGCTGGAAATAGAGCTGTTTTCCAACTGTAAGCATTCATGTGATTCACCCCATGACAGTGAAAAAGACAGAGATGAGCTTTGACAGCCACTCTTTTTTAAAAAACATATTTTCAAATGGCCAGAGGGTAGATGAGTGACCACAGAAATAGTCAAGGCCTTAGAGAAATAACTCCATGGGAATCAACCCAACAGAGGGCAAAGCTCTGCTTAAAAAGTCATCATTGGGCCTCGATTTGCTATGAGGATGCCTTAATGTTTTTCTTTCTTTAGTATGTATGTGGGCCCAGAGGTTTTTGCTGTTGGGAGAATCTTTAGATTTCTTAATATTTTAAACAAATGTAGATACCCATATTATATACAACTTACTTTTGGAATGTGTCTTTAGAAACATTTTCCATGTTTCCATATAGTATAAAACAAAACAAAATCCTTCCCTAAGTGCTCATCTTAACTTTATATTCAATATTATTAACTTTTGAGGAGATGATTTGCTAACATGGAAATTGTCACAGTCCATTGCACTTCATCTTCTCTAGATTATAAATGTTAGAGTTCCTGCTGGGATAGTGGATAAAGTGATAGATTTAGGATCAGGAATGTTTTGGTCCAAATTCTTCCTCAGTCACCTACTGACTGTTTGATCCTGGGAAAGTCACTTAGCTTCTTTTTACCTTAGTTTCTTTATCTGTAAAATGAGGGACAGTCTCAATGACCTCTGAGGTCTTTCCATCTCTCAGTCTATAATCTTATGCTTATATTTGTTATTATAGACAGATTTGAGACTTATTCAGGATGGAAACTTGTTTCCTCTCCTCATCATACCTCATCTAGATAACTACTAGGTATCAGAGGTTCTAACAAGGTAATGGATAGAAATCAAGAAGATTTGGATTCAAATTTGGTCCCGAACCTTTGCTAACTATATGACCCTTGGCAAGCCCCTTGTCTTCTCTAGGGCTTAGTTTCTTCTTCTCCTTTAAAATAGGAATAAAGCACCCCTCCAAAAAAGGTTGTTGTGTGTCTCAAATGGGGTAAATAATTAAAGATCTTTGAAAACTTTAGTATTACATAAATGTTAGCTATTAGCATTATTACTAAATTTTAACTGAGTTGTAATCCACCAAGAAGGAGGGCATTTCCATACCAGAAATTCTCTAGACTAAGAAAATTACAGACTCTTTGGGTATTATTGACATTTAGTTGTATCCTTGCAAATGTGATACTTATATTGTTGCAAAATTTCATAGCCAATCAAGGCACACCATCTCTGCATCCTAACAAATGGTCCTTAAGAGTTTCAGTGGTTGAAAAGATGGGGCCAAATTCTCGATATGCTTCTTTGAATGTGGCCAGACTGGTCTGCTAATGATAAGACACATAAACTGGACAGGACCTGCCAAGGGTCCTCTAACGCCTCATCCTGGCAATGCAAATCCAGGGCTATTTCTACTCCAGGATGAGGCATTATAGGAGGTCCTTATAGGACTTAAGAGAGGTGTAGATTTATTGGATAGAGTATTGGACTTAGAGATAGGGAGGCTTAGTTTTGATTCCCATCTCATATACTTACTTATCTATAAGAAACTTAACAAGTCACTTTAACCTCTTGGCTCAGTTTCCTCAACTATATATAAAATGAAGAGGTTGGACTCTATGAACATGAGGGTCCCTTATACCACTACATCTATACTCCTGTAACTATATTATATAGATAAAGAGTTTTCCTGGTTAAGTTATGGAATCCTGTCTATTGTATTTAAATAATGTGAAGAAATGTTCATTTTGGTGAGTGATTAGTAAAAACAAAGAGATGATTTTTTCCTACCCAGCTTCACAGCCCCCCTGAAATCTCTCCATGAACTCCTTGATGATCGGGGGTCCCATGTTCAAAACTCCTGATTTAGAACAAAGTAATTTGATCACATAGTTGAAATTATACTAAAAACTGCTAAGACCATCACAGCATCATAGGTTTTGAGCTGACTGTATTCTCAATTGGATCATTCATCAATTCACAGGTCTGTGCTAGAAAGGATCCCAAAGGGGATCTAACCTTTTATTTTATGGATGGGTATATTAATACTTACAAAGGAGAAATATTTTCCCCCAAATCAAATGGGTAGTCAGTGGTACAGCAGGGATCTCTTGTGTAACTCTAAATTAAATTGATGTACCTAGCACCTGACCTGAGAACACATGTCAAATAAATATATTTTGAAGGAGAGGACAATGCAAACCAGCGTCACCTGAATGAATGGTGTTGCATAAATGGGTATGGATGACATGAGCCAACTTGCTGGATGTGTTAGAGGAATACATAAGTTTCAGAACATCACACACCCTATCTCCAAGAACTTAGCTAAATTCGCCCAGGGGGCTTATGATGAAATAATTTTAAAGAAAAAAGAAGAAATACACAATGTTTTTCCTTTTCATGGCAGGGATAAGAATTTTGAAGGGGCAGTTCCTTGTCCATAAAATTGGTTCCAGATTTGAGATTTTGGGAGCTCTTTCCTCAATGAAATCAGGATACATCACATCTAAGATGGAGGTGGGTTGGCGGGCACTTTGTTTTCATTCGTAGGGTGCTATGTGTTTGTGTATATATGGGGGGGGGGGGATAAGGAGGGGAGTGTGCGTACCTGAGAGCAAAATTTTGGTACAGGATTATTATAAAATGATGAACGATTTGATGTTTAAGCATGACAATCCCTCTTTATTTATACAGTCTTTTTAATACTCAAAACAAAAACAGGAAGAACAATGTTGACCAAACCTCTCAACCTTATAGTTTTTAACACATGGACCAAACCCAGAAATATGGCACCCAGATGCATGTTTGCTGAGGGAATAGGGAAATATTCATGAAATGCTAATCATAAGGTGAAAACACTTTAACTGGAAAACAGAAGATTGTGCCACAAATACATGGCACCCTCACATTTACTTGGGTCAGCTCTATAGACACAACTGTGCCCATCAGGGACTTCTGACTTTTTTGCCATCTTCACATCTGTATGGCATTAAAGACAAAGGTATTCTACTGACTCCTTAACTAGTCACTATCATAGCTGAAATGCTACGAATAAAATGAATGATATTGGGAAGAGAGAGTGAGCTTTAGTTGAAAAGAACTGGGTTAAAATCCTGTCTTTGACACAGACTAACTGTTTTTGGGCAAGACACTTAAAATCTCTATGCTCCAGTCTGAATAATTGCCATTTTCACTTCATTGAAAGAGTTGCCACCCTGGAATTGATTATACTGGTGAAATTACACATGCAGACTGTGTCAGGGGGAATGCTGATAAATGTTTAACAACCTGCTCTCAGAACAAGGTTCAGGACAAATTTTAAAGCTTCATCTGCATTATTCATATGTTTCCCACCAGTTTCTTAAATCTAGACCATTAGCAAAACAAAATAAACTGAGCCCCGATTTGTAGTTTTGTTGATTTCTGAGGTGTAAATGCTCACACTGAAAATTTAACAATGGGCTCCGGGGAAAGAACCAGGCTGAGAAAGTTCCAGTACAACCATGCTCTGTCTCTTCAACTCCCTCGTTTAGTTTCTCTGGTTTATTTCAAGGCTCAGCTCAGACTCATCTCCTACAAGAAGTTTGCCCAGATGCTAGTGCATCTCCCTCTAAGGTTACTTTCTATCTACTCTGCATGTATCTTACACACACACATATATATATAGTAATTTCCATGTTGTCTTTCCCGGTAGAATGCGAGCTTCTTCAGGGCAGGGACTATGGTTACTTTTTTTGGTATCTCCAGTGCTTACACAGCGCCTGGCACATAATAAATGCTTAATACATTTCTGTTACCCAATTGACACAAATTACAATAATAACTGATGACCACAATACACTGAAACAGATTTGTGGTTTTATTAATTCAAATTGCAACATAATGATGCAGATAGCCACTCATCAGTGCCTATTCTCGACTTTCCAGTCCACCCAGCATATTGGGAGTTTTCATTGCTTTCTCTTGACCTCAATGAAATAAAGTCTGTAAAGCACTTTGCAAATTTAAAAGCACTCTATGGACGGTGGTAGTAGTAGGAGTAGTTATTGTTATTGATGTTGTCATCATTGTATCTATGGCTCACATGGGATGTCCTGTGGTTATCCTTTCCTTTTCCCACATGATTAGCCTTTCTTTTGGGCTGATACATTTCTTTAATGATATTGCTTACTCCATTTCTCCTTTATTATAAAGTGATTTTTGCAATGTATCATAGTTTGCTTATGTCTCACTAATCTTCACTTTAAATTAATTTTTGTATGTAGCCATATACATATTTATTATTATATTATCATATTCAATAAAGAACAAACTGAAAAAGTTAACCCAAACCACCAGAGAGAGTTTCCTGTGAGGTTGTGTGGATAGTTTTATTTTCTTTTGTTGGCTGGAGAACATTTCTTAATAAATGGAAGGAGGTCATCCTTCCCTCCCAGGGACACAGCACTCACTGTACCACCCGCCCATTTGGCCCTTAAACGTACATTTTTTCATGACAAACATTACATTATCTTGTGTTACATTTTTGCTCAAATTAATAAGACTGTAAGTTCTTGAAGACGAGGGTTGCTTGTTGCATATTGAGGCTGCCATAGTGGATAGAGTACAGAGACCTCAGCTTAGTACAGAGATCTCAGTTTGAATATTGCTTCAGATAGGAGTTGTTTAACCCTGGGCAAGTCACTGCTTTTTCTAGTCTTGGTTTCCCTATTTGTAAAAATGGGTATAATAATCTCACCTCCATCAGAGACTTACAGGAATCAAGTTAAGTGAGATAAGGTGTATATAAAGCACTTTTTAACCCTTTCAAGCCACTAGATAAATGTTAACTATGATAAAACTAAGTTATAGAGATAGTACCTATTGGCATTGCTAAAGGAAACTTTCTCACCTGGGAGTTCCCTTTATTAATGAAATCACAGGTTCAATTTCCATTCTTTTTTTTTTTTTAAATAACACTTACCTTTTGTCTTAGAATCAAGGCTGTTGTACTGGTTCTAAGGCAGAAGAAGAGTTAAGGGCTAGGCAGTGGGGGTTAAGTGACTTGCCCAGGGTCACACAGCTAGGAAGTTTCTGAGGTCAGATTTGAAGCTAGGACCTCCTGTCTCTAGGCCTGACTCTCAATCCACTGAACCACCCAGCTGCCTCCAATCTCTATTCTTAGTGTATTATAATTATACCTAAAGCTGGGAGGAACCTCAAAACTCTTTACATATGGGGAAACAAGTCTTGAATGCTGAAAGGAGTTGTCTAAAGTCACACAGAGAGTAGGTTGTAGTTAGAATTTGAATCCAGTTCTTTTGCTTCTAATTCAAGTTTGTATCGACCATACTTCCTCCTACATATCTCTCTTTCCCTCAATAGCACCTCAATAAATGTTTGTATGAAGAATGAGATGACATGATATAGATTCGTGCTTTAATGTATGTCCAAGCATTTTAGCTATTATCATAGCCTTCATATAACTTTGCTAAAGAAAAAGTAACATTAGAAAGATATATAAAGAAAATACTTGTGGGAAAAATTGCATCTTATATAAGGTTACCTAAATATTAAGCAATGCTGTTTAATTTGTTTATCTTTGTATAATACATATACATATTATATATATATGACATATATATGTGTGTATATATATATATATATATATATAAGACATTTGAAATCCAAATAGCCATGTGACCAAGGGAAAGTCATAACTTCTCTGAGTCTTCTCTTCCTTGTCTGAAAAGTGGGGAAAATAGTAATGATATGACTAATGTTGTACAAACTGTGCTTGCTGCAGAGAAAGGTCTTTGTAAGTCTTAATATGCAAAGGCAATATTATTATAATGAGCTGCTCTAGTTTGGTAATTTAGCCAAAGTTCCTGAAAAAGCCTATTTTTGTTTAAACAACTTGGGTACACTGACTTTCAATGGGAACTTGTAGAAATTATTTCACCTTACCAGGTCAAGTCTCAGTTTCCTCATCTGTAAATAGGGGAAAGTAAATTAGACATCTAACGTCCTTCTCAATTCCCATAATTCTGTGATATACATAGAAATATAGAAAATCCCACAGGTTAGTTTAGCCAAGGTTTTATTCACACTCTTGTCGGTCAAGCTACCAAATTCCATTACTTTAAACTAGGTCTGGAAACCTTGGCACTATTTATAATGTGATAAATTCTCTCTCTCTCTCTCTCTCTCTCTCTCTCTCTCTCTCTCTCTCTCTCTCTCTCTCTCTCTCTCTCTCTCTCATTTTGTTTTTTTAAATGTAAATTGGCCACTTGGAGGCATAGAAAAGACTGAAAATCCTTTCAGTTCTCTTATCTTTTCCTTCTTTTCCCCCTCAAGGACAAACATATCCTGTCCCAATTCCATCATGTGCTTCAATGAGTAGCCTTTCCTTAAGTGTTTAATAATGGGAGTAGTCATTGGACTCAGAAGGTCTGAGAACATACACATTCTTGCTTGCAGATGCTCTCTCTCTCTCTGTTTCATCCCTTCACCCTTTCTCCCTCCCTACTCCTACACACACACACACACACACACACACACACACACATGTCCTATGCTGGGTGGCTACTATACTCTCAAGCACTCAGCTTGATTAAAACTATCCATGTGCTCTCTGAGAGCCACAAAAGAGCTGTTTTTATTTTAGAAGTTAATCCAGCTGATCTGGTTTAGCAATCGTATATCCCCTTAACCATAAGAACTTAAGCTCATATAAGACAGCTGTTTCCATAGCCTTGCCTGGGAACTGAGCCTCCAGCAAACATTTTGTATTCAGATCTGAGGCCCCTACGGATTCAGTAATTGGCTCTGTCCATCAGGGAGGCAGGACATCTGCTCCATCTGAGACTTGATTGGACGTGCATTTGAAGGTATAGTTGTTAAGCAATAAAAAGAACTTTGACTGGGAATTGAGGATGAAGCAGGTTACTCCTTCTTCCTAAGGTGACACGACCTGCGGGTCAGCTTTCAGGGTGTGGATGATGGATCCCTGAGCAGAGGATATTGAAGGCTTGGATGTAGAAATTGGGTGATCCAAAACGTTTCTTTCCTACGGGTCTATGGAGTCCAGATTGACCATAAAGTTGTTTCCACAGATCTCCAAAGTCATATGTACACCAAGCATTATCATTTTGATCTTTATTTATCACCAACAAAACTGGCAGCTTGAATAATGGACGTTTATACAGATAGTAACTAGTCATCTTGGTGCTTAATAAATGCATGTTGATTGGTTGGCCTCATCAATAACACAATCACATGAAAGCTACCTCCTGTATGCTCAGATGGAGTTGAAATCTCATGGGCAGACAGATAAATCATAAGCATTTATGCAGTACCTACTGTGTGCCAGGCACTGTGCTAAATACTAAGGAGACAAACAAAAGCTAAAAGTTAATCCTTGCCCTAAACGAGCATATATTCATTAGATCATAGGTCTAGAAGGGATCTCAGAGGCTATCTAGTCCAGTTCCCTCATTTTACAGATGAGACCCCAAGAGTATAAGAGTCTTACCCAAGGTCCCAGAAATAGCAAGTATCAGAAGTGGGAACTGACTTTGAGTTATTTGGTTCTGATGGCCAATATTCTTTCCACTCCATTACGGTTGCCTTTTTTTCCCTTGTTCACACTTCCTCCCTTTTCCATTTTCTTCCTAACTGTCTGTTACATCCTCATAACCATCAATAATTCATTACAATTTTAAGATGTCATTTTGACAAACCAGCACACATTATTTGCCTACTTCCCCCATAAATACATGTTTTGGTCAATTATATGAACATATAGTCTGTAGTGGAAAGAAAGGATGATGGATTTGCAATCAAAACATGGGCTCAATTACTCGTATCCAGTAGTTATTTTTACTGCCTGGGAAATCTTAGGAAAAGTTCCCTTTCTTGTTGATAAATGAAAGGGTTGGCCTTCCACAGTCTCTCGTAGCTCATCTGTACTGTTTTTTTTGCTTTTTTTTTAGGAAAAAAGGACTCTTATCACAACTATGGTACAATTAGGCAAAGCTAGGAAAATATATAGGTTACCTCTGTGCTTAATTGTAGGAGGTTCAAAGGAAATTTAGTAGAAAACTTTATAGCTCTGCCACTTTACTGAAAAAAATGCCTTTTTTTTTATTAATCACATCTTTTATTATGATAGTATAGTCACAAGATACTAATGATAATCCACATTTTTACAAATGTCTTGGGGAAGTAAAATTTCCTTTGGGGAATGGAAATGCTAAATTGCCTCACTGGGTCTTGACACTTAGAATAATGACATCATCAAGTGCAGCCCCGTATGACAGGGCATGATCTCAGAAGTATATGTATTCCTCAATGCCAGGTTCTTTTTGAAAGCAGAACAATGTCTGAAAGGAAGTTTGTGGGAAAACCTGTGTTAGTTTCCTAATAGAGAAGCTAGATTAGATTATAGAAATGTTCCATAGAAATATTGGAGACACAACGTGGCATTGTAGAAAGATTGTTGTACTAGGAGTCCCCCAGAGGTTTAGCGTTGACTGTTGGTTCTGAGGCTTGCGGGGCAGCTAGGTGGTATAGTGGATAGAGTGCCAGCCCTGGAATGAATAAGACTCCTCTTCTTGAGTTCCAATCTAGCCTCAGACACTTACTAGCTATGTGATCCTGGGGAAGTCACATAACTCTAATTGCCTCTGTTTCCTCATCTGTTAAATGAGGTAGAGAAGGAAATGGAAGACCATTCCAGTATCCAAGAAAATCTCAACTGGTGTCATGAAGAGTAGGATGTCACTGAAATGCATGAACAACAACATCTTTGCCAAGAAAACTCCAAATGGGGTCATAAAAAAATGAAAAATGATTGAAATGACTGAACAACCCAAGACATGCGAATGGTCATCTTTATGCTTATTTCACATCATTAAATTTTGCTATTTAATATTTTATTTAATATTAAATATTTATTAATAATATTAAATATTTGCTAGAAAAGGTTTCTAACCTAAAAACCCTTACAGATTTTTCTTGGTTTAACCATCTTAATTGTCTATTGATATTTTGAAATCGAAAAGTTTAGTCATAACTGTGTATAATATTTTATTTCTTAATATTCAAGTTCACCTTAGAGAAAAAACCCTTACAGATTTTTCTTGGTTTAACCATCTTAATTGTCTATTGATATTTTGAAATCGAAAAGTTTAGTCATAACTGTGTATAATATTTTATTTCTTAATATTCAAGTTCACCTTAGAGAAAAAACCCTTACAGATTTTTCTTGGTTTAACCATCTTAATTGTCTATTGATATTTTGAAACCGAAAAGTTTAGTCATAACTGTGTATAATATTTTATTTCTTAATATTCAAGTTCACCAGGGGATGTGGCAAAGTGGGGACATTAATTCATTGCTGGTGGAGTTGTGAATTGATCCAACCATTCTGGAGGGCAATTTGGAACTATGCCCAAAGGGCGATAAAAGACTGTCTGCCCTTTGATCCAGCCATAGCACTGCTGGGCTTGTACCCCAAAGAGATAATGGACAAAAAGACTTGTACAAAAATATTCATAGCTGCGCTCTTTGTGGTGGCCAAAAATTGGAAAATGAGGGGATGCCCCTCAATTGGGGAATGGCTAAACAAATTGTGGTATATGTTGGTGATGGAATATTATTGTGCTAAAAGGAATAATAAAGTGGAGGAATTCCATGTGAACTGGAACAACCTCCAGGAAGTGATGCAGAGCGAAAGGAGCAGAACCAGGAAAACATTATACACAGAGACTGATACATTGTGGTACAATCGAAGGTGATGGACTTCTCCATAAGTATCAATGCAATTTCCCTGAACAATCTGCAGGGATCTAAAAAAAAAAATACTACCCACAAGCAGAGGATAAACTGTGGGAATAAAAACACCGCTGAAAAGCAACTGCTCGACCACAGGGTTGGAGGAGATAAGACTGAGGAGAGACTCTAAATGAACACTATAATGCAAACTCCAACAACAGGGAAATGGGTTCGAGTCAAGAACACATGTGATAACCAGTGGGAGAGGGAAAGGCGGGGGGGGGGGGGGGGGGGGAGGGGAGGAAAAGAAAACGATCTTTCTTTCCAGTGAATAATGTATGAAAACTACCAAATAAAATAATATTAAAATTAAAAAAAAAAAAATATTCAAGTTCACCTTAGAGATGATCTAGTCCTAGCATCTCATTAAAAAAAATCAATCCTATATTCAGTCTTAGAATCCATACTAAATATTGGTTCCAAGGTAGAATTGCTGTAAGGGTTAGATAATGGGAGTTAAGGGACTTGCCCAGGGTCACACAGTTAGGAAGTGTCAGAAGTCACACTTGAACCCAGGACCTCCCATCTCCAGTCCTGACTCTCTAGCCACTGAGCCATCTAACTGTTCCCTCTATCACCTCATTTTACAGGTAAGGAAACTCAGAACCAGGGTGGTGAAGAGATCCTTCAATTAACTTACAAACAGTAAATATCAGAGACCCGATTTAATCCTAGGTCCCTTAATTTCAAATTCAGTGCTCTTTCCTCTGTCAGAAGTATCAAACACATAACATGCACATCACATCTGGCCCATGATACTTTCAAGTTTGTCCCATTACAGGTTAAAATATAGTTCCTATCTGGCTTTAAAAAGTTGGTGTATTAATAAAAAAAGAAATCCATAAGCACATGTGGTTCTCTAAGCCATTTTGTAACCTGTAGGGAACGTTAGGTATGGTTTAGTAGCCTCCATTTCTATTTGAGTTTGACTTCCTTAAAACTGACCTAGCAGAAATTGCAGCGCTTTATCCAGCGTGCTCCTAAAATTTGCTTTGTGTCACAGATGATAAATTCTAATGAGCCCTGAAATACCCCCTTTTCATCACACCTCTCTCTTCCAACACCAGCCTGGTTTTTCCTTTTTCCGCAGTAAATCTTTACAGCAGGCAGCCCAGTGTTCGTGCCAATTACTCTGATGATGTGATGCTTCTTGTCCCTCCAATTTTGCCAGGTTTGCATTGTCGGAGCCAGCATTTATATAGTGCTTCTAAGTTTGTAAAAACTCTTTACAGTCATGATTTCATTTGTGTATTGATGACCCGGCGAGGCAGGAATTGATATCCTCATTTTTTATAGATGAAGAAACTGAGGCTAAGAGATGGTAAGTGACTGACCTGTGTCAGTGGAGTTGGGAAACATCATATGTGGGATTCAAACCAAGGGCTTCTTTATTCCAAGTCCAACATACTCATCTGTGCCTGACAGCACCCTGCATTTATGCACATGTACACACACACCATATACGGCTTTCTATATGCATATAAAACTGATGATAATAATATTATAGATACATATTTATGTATGCATGCATATATTTACTTGCATTATTTTATGTTTGTGTCTTTGTGTATGTGTGTGTACATACATACCCATATGCCTTTCTATAGCTAGATGGATAAGTGGATTGTATAAATGGAGATTTTGAACCTTAGACTTCATTCCCCAGAAGTCCTTGCTATTTCCCAGAATTCCCCATAATCTCTCTTGCGTCTCCACATTGGTGAGATGATGTTATTGGTATTTAACTGGCAGTAATGCCTCCCATGTGCTCTCTTCTTACATGATGCAGAAACTATGGTGGTAAGCTAAGCGTGGGGATTTTAAATGGGTTAATCAGCCATGGGCACAACTTTATTTTGTATCCTCTTTATTCCTTGATTTCTAATGATCTTTAATAAACCTCATAAAATAATTTTTTATCATTAGAGATATAATTTAATTTTTACAGGATAGAGCACCAGACTTGGAGCCATGAAGACATGGGTTCAAATCCAGCCTAACATATTTACTCGCTATGTGAACTTGGAATCACTAAATTTCCATTTGCCTCACATAATATAGGGAATGGGGATAATAATAGCACCGACTTCTTAGAATTGTTCTGAGTCGGGGGCAGCTGGGTGGCTCAGTGGATTGAGAGCCAGGCCTAGAGACAGGAGGTCCTAGGTTCAAATGTGGCCTCAGATACTTCCTAGCTGTGTGACCCTGGGCAAGTCACTTAACCCCCATTGCCTAGCCCTTATTGCTCTTCTGCCTTGGAGCCAATACTGTATATTGGCTCCAAGATAGAAGGTAAAGGTTTAAAAAAAATTTTTTTTTAAAGAATTGTTGTGAGTCTCAAATGAGATATTTTAAAAGCACTTTGCAAAACTTAAAATGCTGCATAAATGCTAGCTTGTTTATATGTGTGTGTGTGTGTGTGTGTGTGTGTGTGTGTGTGTGTGTGTGTGGTAGTTAGGGGGTGCATTGGATAGAGCCTGGACCTGTCTGGGAGTCAGGAAGACCTAAGATCAAATCCAGCCCCAGGTACTTAGTATCTGTGTGACCCTGGGCAAGTCACTTAACCTTGTTTGCTTCATTTCATCTTAAAAATGAGGACACACCACACACACACACATACACACATGGGTACTTTGTGTCAGTTTAGGCAATGCAGGTATATAAGTGGAAATTTTGTATCCTGTGGATTTCATCTCCCAGCCTTCTTTCCTTATCCCCAAATTCCCTTTTCCCTTTCATGTACATGCACCAATCCATGTGCTGTTTGTGTATAGTTGAGGTAGCTCCTCCCTTTCATTCTCTTTTTCCATGTGGGAGGCTGGTGAGCCCTCTCAGTTTCTCTAGCCTTTTACTTTCCCTTTGCTTCACGTTAAATATTATTAAATATAATACTTGGAGTATTGAATATTAATTTTTAAAATGTACACAATGGATAGAGCACTGACCTGGAGTTTTCCTAAGATCTAAGTGCAAATTTGGCCTCCGGCACTTACTTGCTGTGACTCTGGGCAAGTCAGGTAACCCTGTTTGCCTCAGTTCATCTGTAAAAAGAGGACACAGTAGAGAAGGAAATGGCAAAACACTCCAGTATCTTTGCGAGGAAAACCCATGGACAAAGTCCAGAGACACAACTGCAAAACAACGCGCACATATCCATAGAGATCTACAACTACAGACACACACACTGCGATATTAGCTTGGTCAAACATACAGATAGGAAGCAACGTGATGGGGCTGAAAGAGGACTAGGGTAAAGAAGCAGATGATCTAGGTCTCAATTTTACTGCTAACATACTGGGGGTTTTTAGGCAAATTTCGGAATCTCTCGGGGCTTCAGTTTTCACATCTGTAAAATAGGAATGCGAATATCTGTCTCCAGTTACCTTCTTGATTTGCTTCAAGGATCAAATTAGTAATAAATTTGAAAGCACTTTGAAAAATACAAAGAGCTCTATAGTATTCGGTTTTATGAGTACAGTTCAGTGTTGAAAATAACACTAGTGGTGGTGATTATAATCTATGTGGGAAGATTTAAAATATGTGTATAATATGATACATAGACTTAGCGGCATAATGCTTTTTAAAAAAAATCTCTGACCCACACTCCACTGGACCATACTCTCCTGGTGAACTCTCCATCATTCTATCCTGCACAAACTTAATGAGAAATATTCACGGAATCTCATATTATTTGATCTGAGAACATCTGCAATACTGTCTAGACCATATCTTTCTCAGCGACTGATTTGAGTTGCTATCGATGTCAAATATCATATTCCAGGTTGTATTTTATTTTTGCTGAAATCCATGAATTATGCCTCAGTCTCCAGTCATGTCAATCTCTGTTGGAAATGTGCCAGCTCTGGCAGACTTTTGAGCTCATTTGCCAATACCACCCAAAATGCAATGGGCCTTTTTAAAATTTTTTTTTTTTATAAAGGACAATACTTTAGCATGCCTTCTCCCACTCCACCTTTTCTAAATGTTGGCTTGAGGGGGCGGGTAGGGCATTAGGTCTTTTCTAAATAAGCAAGATTCCAGAAACACCTTCTTCATGAAGCCTTCTCTGTCTGACTAATCCTTTGCTTAACAATGATCACTCCCTGAAGTTGCATTCCTTGGCACTTATGCGGAGTTAAGTCTTTAATTTGAGATTATTCTCTAGTTCTTTCTTGTGGGTTTTCTTGCCTCCTCAGGTACACAGTAAGTTTCTTGAGGGCAGGGACAATTCCTTTTGTTTCTCTTCTGACACCCCCACCCAGCAGGGTCCAGTGTATATAACATGCTCAATCAATAGATAACCTCCAGGATATTATTATCTGGATACATATTTACCTGGGCTATTGCAAGTCAGCCTGACCACTCTTTGGGCAGCCTTTGCTCCTTTGTGACTTGTTATATCCCTATGCCATTGCTTAGTTGATGGTTATTCTAGAATGGTTAAAGACTGAAATGCCACAATGCTTCCTGTTTCTTTTCTTTCCTAATAGCTACCATTTATGTGATGCATCAAGGTTTGCAAACATTCTACAAATATCTCAAACCTTGGAGAACATAGGTGCTCTTATTATCCCTATTTTGCAGAGGATGCAACTTGAACAAATAGGGTTGTCACTTGTGCTAGGATCACACAGGGAGTAAGCATTTGAGGCAGGATTTGAACTCAGGTCTTTCTAACTCCATGGCTTTCATTCTATCTTCATTGCTCTTAGTTCTGCCCTGTGGGACTTAATTCCCATTCTATGTGACATCCCTATAAAAACTTGAAGACGGCCATCATATCTTCCTTACTTCCATTCCCAATATATTTTTTTCCAAGTCTAACATTCCTACTTCCTTTCAACATGATTTTGAATCCCCTCAACATTCTAGTCAAACTCTTGAATCTACTCCAATTTGTCAACATCCTTTATGAACTAAATTTGTCTTCTCGTATTATAAAAATATGGCATTTTGGCCACTGGAATAAAGCACTGATTTTTTTTTATACTCTGTATCATCTTTATCCTCATCCTTAACATGGAAAAAAAAATTTTAGTAGCTCTCTTTGTGATGGCAAAGAATTGGAGATCGAAGGGATGATGCCCGTCAATTGGGGAATGGCTAAACAACTTGTGGCATAAGAAATGATGAGCAGGTTAATTTAAAAAAACAACAACAGACCTCCATGAAATTAAGAATGGTAAAATGAACAGAACCAAGACAACATTATATACAGCAACAGAAATGGTGCTCAAAGAATAACTTGTGTTTGTCTACCTCCAGAGCAAGAACTAAAAGAAAGAAATAAGCAAAACATAGTTTTTGTATACACGTCTTTTTGTCAATTGACGCCTTCTCTAGTGGGGGAAGAGGAGGGATGGATTTGACTCGGTATTTTAATGGAACAAACTAATTAATTAAAAAACCACAGAAATGAGATGTGGCATGTTATAATACCAAGAGTATAGGCTTGGGAGTCAGAATTACTTAGATCCTAACTTAGCTGTTAAACTAATATAACTATGGGCAGGAGGCTTCCTTTCTTTCATAGTTATAGTTTTTCATTTGTAAAATGAAAGGGTTATAGGAGAAGATCTCTAGGGTCCCTTCCAGTTCTGAAATTCAGAGCCCATTGGCAGGTACATGGCCTCATATTAAATGCTGCTCATAGTATGTCTTTGTCTTTCATGCCTGAGGCCAACTGAGTAATCCTGTGTATTAGTATATGGTAAGGATCTCATACCTCAGAGAGGCTAGGTTTATGTCTGTGCAGGGGGCCAGGGAGGGTGAGGAAGGGAGTGAAGATTTCTGTTTTTATAACAAAATGAAATTTTCCATCAAAAATTACATTCTTTATTTCAGAGGGTTAAATGGGGTTATGGCTTTTTTTGTTATTCAGTCATGTCTTCAGTTGTATCTGACTCTTGTTGGCCCTGTTTGGGGTTTTCTTGGCAAAGGTACTAAAGTAATTTGATATTTCCTTCTCCAGATCATTTTACAGATGAAGACACTGAGGCAAACAGGGTTAAGTGACTTGCCTAGGGTCACACAACTCATAAGTGTCTAAAGTCAGATTTGAACTCAGGAAGATGAGTCTTTCTGGCTATGGGCCCGACACTGGTTCTCCTTATAGATTTAAAGCAACCTTCTCACTTCACAAATAAAGAAACTGAGGCTCAGAGAGATTAAGTGACTTGCCCAAGGTCACATGGGTAGTCAATGAGTGTGGATTTGAGAGTAGGACTACCTATGTCAAATTTGCTGCTCTTTTCACAGAGTCTGAAAAAATATATATATTTTTTGGATAGCATTTTTATTTGATTGCAACTGATGTTAAAATTCAGATGTGAGACGTTCTTTCTTGTACTGAGACAAACAAGTGAGGATAGATAGATAGGTATTTGGGGCTCAGCAGCCCTGCCTTCCTCATTTAAGCTGTCTATGTGAGTTGTCCTGCTGTCAGTTAGAGAAATCGCCTGGTTTGCTGACACATTGGTGGAAAGTTGTGCAAGAAAACCTGATATTTTCCTGGGCTATTTTGGCTTCTAGACTGGCTCAGCTTGGCCTTTTTTCACATCTCCTTTCAGCCCCACCTCGTTTTTCCTTTGAAGCCATTGTCTGTTTGACTGGGGAAAATGTGCTTTAGAAAACCCAGTGGCCAATTATGTCAAGAGGAACAAGCCCCCACCAAATCTCAAATCTCACATGTGAAATGACTAAGCTCTTGAGCTTGAACTACCCAGAGAGTTTCTTCATCAACCAGGAAAAAAAAATTCTGCTAAAGTCTGCATTTTAAAAAAATTTAATTTAGTCAATTTAGAACATTATTCCTTGGTTACAAGAATCATATTCTTTCCCTCCTTCCCCTCCCTCCACCCCTTCCAGCAGCCTACAAGCAGTTTCATTGGGTATTACATGTGTCCTTGATCAGAACCTATTTCCATGCTGTTGATGTTTGCACTAGGGTGATCATTAAGAGTCTACATGCCCAGCCACATCCTCTCGACCCATGTAATCAAGCAGTTGTTTTTCTTCAGTGTTTCTACTCCCACAGTTTTTCCTCTGGATGTGGCTAGTTTTCTTTCTCATAGATCCCTCCAAGTTGTCCTGGATCACTGCATTGCCACTAATGGAGAAATCCATTACGTTCAATTGTGCCACAGTGTATCAGTCTCTGTGTACAATGTTTTCCTGGTTCTGCTCCCCTCACTCTGCATCAATTCAGGGAGGTTGTTCCAGTCCCCATGGAATTCCTCCACTTTATTATTCCTTTTAGAACAATAGTATTCCATCACCAACATATACCACAATTTGTTCAGCCATTCCCCAATTGATGGGCATCCCCTCATTTTCCAATTTTTGGCCACCACAAAGAGCGCAGCTATGGATATTCTTGTACAAGTCTTTTTCCTTATGATCTCTTTGGGGTACAAACCCAGCAGTGCTATGGCTGGGTCAAAGGGCAGACAGTCTTTTATTGCCCTTTGGGCATAGTTCCAAATTGCCCTCCAGAATGGTTGGATCAGTTCACAACTCCACCAGCAGTGCATTAATGTCCCAATTTTGCCACATCCCCTCCAACATTTATTACTTTTCTTTGCTGTCATGTTAGCCAATCTGCTAGGTGTGAGATGATACCTCAGAGTTGTTTTGATTTGCATCTCTCTGATTATAAGAGATTTAGAGCATAAAGTCTTTTTTTTGCCCAAGCAAGATTGTCTTTTAGGGTCCTTATTCCATCTCAATGCACAGTAATTGCCCTCCAATGTTGCTTATATGCTTCCTTAGGATAATTTCCTTGATTAGGGCTAACTCTGCTAACTTAGGAATTCTTGTGCAGGTATTTTGTCAATGCAATTTCTTGATTACTTACTGCTTCAGGATTCTCTATTCATTCTATTTACCTTTCCCATGTCATTTAACTGCTATCTACATTCAGATTCCCATCATCCCCTGTACGGACTCTTACAATAGCCTCCTTACTGTTTTAAGTCTTTTGCTTCTTCCATCAATCCCCTATTTGACTGCCAAAATGATTTTCCTAGAAAGTGACCCTATCACTTCCCTACTCAATAAACTCCAGTGACTCCTTATTATCTCTAGGTTCAAATACAAACTCTGGAATTTAAAGCTTTTTAACTTTCCTTTCCAGGTTTACTTCAGGTTCCTCCTCATGCTTTCTGTGGTCCAATGGAACTGGACTCCTTGCCATTTCTCAGATGTGTCCATTCAGCTTTCTCTGACTGTCTGTCTCTCTCTGTCTCTGTCTCTGTCTCTCTGTCTATCTCTCCCCCCCCCCAACCCCCTCAGGTAAAGTAGATAGAATATACCAAGCATTCCTTATGCCTAGATTATAGTCACTTCTTTGACCTTTTTCCATCATTGGTTTTCCTCAAAAACTTAATTCAAATGCTACTTTCTGTATAACTTACTCAGATTTTGACCCTCTTCTCCATTCATCTACTTGTATTTATTTTCTGTTTTGTGCTCACTTCTAGATGTATATGTCATCTCCCAATATAAAGGACACTGGACCTGGAGTCAGAAGGACCCAAGTTCAAATCCTATCTCAGACATTTACTAGCTGTGTTACCTTGGGCAAATCACTAAACCTCTCATTGGCTCAGTTTCCTCATCATTCAAATGGGGATAATGGTAGCTAGCACCAACTCTCAGGTAGGATAAAATGAGATAATATTGTGAGGATTGAATGGTAATATTTGTATAGAACTTAGTACAGTTCCTGGTACGTAGTAGGTGCTATAATAATACTTAAAATGATGATGATGATGAATTTCACATTTGAATTTGGATGCCTAGTATGAGTACAGTGCCTGGTACATAGTAGGTGCTATATAAATGCTAACTATTATTATTACCATCATCATCATCATCATCATCACAATGACAAGTTTAACTTTTGTCTTTGAATCCCCAGTACTAGCATAGTGCCTGCCTTAATAAATATTTATTAAGTGATTGCTCTCCTTGAATAAGATACTTAACCTAAGTCTCAGTTTCCACATAGTAAAATAAAAAGATTAGATTATAAGACTTTTGGGGTCCCTTCGAGTTTTAAATCTATGCTCTTAAGAGATAAACTATTATATCCTTTCAGAGCTAAGTACAGTGCTTGGAAAACAGTAGGTGCTTAATAAAAGCTCATTAACTCAAGGAACTGATACACTGAAGGATAGAAAGCTCAAAAAAAAAAAGCAAATGAATGGTTATGAAACTTACTTCAATCCCTCCAGAGTCTACGATGCCTCCAGGATTAGTGATTCCTTTACCAGCAAAAATCTTAGTCTTTGATAGTTGGTTTTCATGAATTTCTGTAGCTGAAAAAAAAAATCCTTCCTTGGTTCTTGGCTTTCTGGGAATGAGTCTCACTATACTTAGCTAGGCTGGTCATCTGGTAACAGGCACCATCTGCCCTAGACCCATGCTTAGAGCCCTTCCAACCTGGGGACACCTGCTATAATTGTGTTCTCTGGGCACAGAATGTGAGACTATAGGGTCACCTCCATACTGTGATGTGCCATTGGAACAGGAATGTAGAAGAATTAAGAAGCAAAAATTGTATATATATAAGGACTTAAGCACAAAGCAAATAAATGATTTGCATGAATCAGACTGAGTCATAAGGGAAGGCTCATGGAGCTGGTCTTCAAGTCAGACCTTGAAGGAAGTGAATAGATGGAAATGAAAAGAGATGATATATTAAACTTTATGAACTTAAAAATAACTAACATTTATGGACTGCCATGAAGTTTGTTAAACACTTTCCAAGTATTATCTCACTTGATCTTTACAACAAAGGGAGATATACACTATTATTATCCTCATTTTACAAATGAGAAAACTGAGACAGGCAGAAGTTAAATGCCTCACCCAGGGTCACACAGTTGGGAAGTGTTTCAAGTTGGATTTGAAGTCAGGTCTTCCTGACTCCTAGTGCAATGTTCTATCCACCATGCTTTCTGGCCAACAACGCATCAACAAACACAAACAAGAATAAAAAACAAAACAAACAAAATGATTATATGTGAAGCAGTCATTTTCTCCTATAAATGTTAAGTTTAATAAATTTGTAACAAAATCACCTAATTTGTGTCTTCTGAACTTTTCTTGTTGTCCTCTGCATATTTTAAAAATGTTAATGTGATGCTCTCTTTCTTTATCTATATTTCTTCTCCTCTCCTTTATCTCCTCCCCTCCTCTGCCCTCCCTTTCCCTTTCCTCTCTCCTCTCCTTTCTTCTCTGTTCCTCTCTATCTCTGTCCCTTTCCTCTCCTTCTGTCTCCTTCCCTCCCTTCTCTCCTCCTTCTCTTTGCTTCACTGTCTCTGTCTATCTCTCCTGCCTCTCCTCTCTTTCCTCCCCCTACCCCAAGCCTGAGGAGGGAGAAATTCTAGTTCTTGAGAGACGGCATTAGCAAAAGCATGAAGATGTAGACAAGCAAGTGATAAATCCATCATGGATCTAGGAGGATCAATCTGATCAGGGCAGAGATGGAATTGCACAGGTGGGGGGCTATGATGTAGCGAGCAGAACATCAGAGTCAAGATAGTCTTTGTTTAAATCCTGCCTCACTCCTGGGTGTTGACACCCAGAGACATATCATTTATGTTCTCTGAGCCTCCTTTCCTTAGCTGTCAAGTAAATATACCAATACCTGCAACACTTGCCTTATAGCATTATTAGGAGGATCAAATAAGAAAATATATAGAATAAGAGAATTAAAAATTATAAAAGTTTAAATAATGCCCTAGTATTTTTTTTTGGGGGGGAGGTGAGTACTTTAATTTCATTCATATAGAAAACTCCTTGGGGTAGAAAGCTGCTTCCAGAGATTAAATGACTTACCCATGGTCACACAGTTGGATTGTGTTAGACGTAGCACTTGAATTCAGATCTTCCTGACTCCAAAGTCAGTCCTTTAGAGACCCACCATACTCCACTGCCTCTCTTAAGGTCAGTTATTAAAAGTGATTATTAATATGGGGAGATAAAATCTATAATAGAGAATTTCAAATGCAAGCAAGAACTTAGAATTATGACTAGGGGGAATCAGTACAAGTTCTTAAATGGAGGGACTGATATGATAATACAGCCGTCCCTCGCTATGTCACGGTTCATTTATGGCTTCACTGTATGGCAGATTTAAAAAAAAATCTAATTCTGTGTTGTGGAGTTACACTTATCGCAGCATGCTATTGGCTGATGGAATGAAAGGTGACCAATGACAGTGCTATGTTCTATATCCTGGGAGCTGATTGGCTCAGTGACTATAGATTAATAAGAGTGTGGAAGGGGTTTATGGGAGAGTGAAAAGGTTTATAAAGCCTTAAAATAGATATAAATAATAAAATAAATATAATGCTTCTACTTTGTGGATTTTCACCTATTTCAGGGGTCTCTGGAACGTAACTCCCACAATAGGTGAGGGATCACAGTAGTGATTTAGCAAGATAAATAAAATGGTGGAGGCATGGGAAGGGATGAAATGGAGAAGGAAAAAAAATAGAGAGACTAGAAATGGCACATTGTATAGGAAAGAGCATTTGATTCTGAGTCTTGAACTCATAGTTCTGGCCCTGCCTCTAATTCACAATAGATCTGTAGGCAAACAAGTAAAATACAAAATAGGGGCAGCTAGGTAGCACAGTGAATAGAGTGCCAGGCCTGGAGTCAAGAGGACCTGGGTTCAAATTGGACTTCAGGCACCTCCTAGTTGTGTGACCCTAGGCAAGTCACTTATCCCAATTGCCTAGCCCTTAACACTTTTCTTTCTTAAACTTGATAAGACAGAAGATGAGGTTTTTAAAACACACACACACACACACACACAGATATGATAGTGGGGTTATATTGAATAATAAATATGTATTTTTTTAGTCTTATCATTCGTTGATTCCAAGGTGCCCAGTTTATCCTGAACTAACTTGGTGGCAGCCAGGTTAAAGCAAAAATTGGGAGCCATCATAACATTGACTGTAGTCAGAGGATCTGGGGTTAAATCTTGCCTCTGTGGGTTCCTACCTGTGTGACCTCCGGTAAGTCCTTTACTTTGATTTCCTTCTCTCTGAACTAGGGAGGTTGGATTAGACTGTCTTTGAGGTTCTTTTCAGATGTAGAGCTATGATTCTAGTTTCTGGGAGAAAATCCAGAATAACTCCTATCTGGAGGCAGTGAGTGGTTTTTGGACATGGAATGTGAAGAAAGTGGGCCTGTCAAAGAGATTTCCAAGATTTTCAGCCTGCTGCAGTTGAGAGATAAAGATGGTGAGCTCTCTTTTCTAAGTGAGCCAACTTTGAGGCTACCCAAGTTAAGACGTCCTTTAGGCAATCAGAATGGTAGCACTGAAGAAAAAGTGAGAGGTCAGATGAGGAGATGAATGAATGAATATAACAGCATTTACGAAGTGTGTGGCAAACACTGTGCTGAGCACTGAAGAGATGCAAATAGAAAAACTGAGACAGACTCTGCACTCAAGGACCTTGTACTCTAATTAGGGGACACAACACATAATAGAAAATTAAGCCACAGCACAGATGGAAAGGTCCCCAAATGCTACAGATTTAAAGGCAGAGCAGATGGTCAGGACTTCATGTTGTATCAGATGTCAGTCTAGGGGATCTGGAGGACATTGAGGTACAGCATAACACCTGATGAACCTTAACCCACAATGAAAGACAAATGGTAAGTCTGGTGGTCTTCCATCTCTCTTGAAGGAAGAGAGATGTTGATTCCCATTTCATCCAAGTGTGAGTAGGAAAGGAGTCTAGATACAGTTTGAGTGGCCCAGGTCAAAGAGGGGGAGAAAAGGAAGGCAGTGGGGGAGGACTCATTTGCAAAGATGGGATAATTGAAGCCAGGAGAAGGAAGAAGAACAAGGAGGGAGTTGGAAGGATTTCTGTTGTTGTTTGGCCATGTCCAATGCTTTGTGACTCCATTTGGAATTTTCTTGGCAAAGATACTGGAATGGTTTGCCATTTCCTTCTCTAGATCATTTTTATAAATGAGGAACTGAGGCAAACAGGGTGAAATGATTTGCCCAAGGTCACACAACTAGCATGAATGTAAGGCCAGATTTAAACTTAGGAAGAGAAGGGACCTCAGTTCTTTGCATGTTCCATGGATCAAAGCTTGTCCTCTCTGGCCTCACTCCATGATGTTCTCATGCCACTCCAAACAGCCAGGATTCATTGCTATCATGTCTTCACTGTCTCCCCCTGCCTGAAACATGCCTGCACCATCACAACCTTTAAGGACCTAAACTTGCCAAAGGAAGTGGCTGGTATTGGTGTAGAGGAAAGTTAGAGGTCAGAAGACCTGTGATGAAGTCCTAGCTGTGACCTTGGGCAAGAGATTTTTTTCACTTGCAAAATAGGGATAACAGTGCTTATTATATTAGCTGTCTAATAGGGCAGACATTAGAAAAGTGTTTGGTAAAAGCCCTTTGTAAACTGCTTTGTAAATGAAAGTTACTTGAAATAAGTTCCTTTGGAAATACGCTGATACTGTCTGCCTGTCTCTGTCTCTGTTTCCCTCTGTCTCTCTGCTTAATTCATTATTAGTATTAATAATGGGCAACTAGCTGGTGCAGTGGTTAGAGCACTGGACCTGGAGTTAGGAAAATTTATCTTCCTGAGTTCAAATCTGGCCTCAGGTGTTTAGGAGTTGCGTGACCCTGGGTAAATCATTTAACCTTGTTTGATTCGGTTTCTTCATCTATAAAATGATCTGGAGAAGGAAATGGCAAACCAATCTAGAATCTTAGTTGTGTGATCCTGGACAAGTCACTTAACCTTGTTTAACTCAAGTTTCCTCTTCTATAAAATAAGCTGGAGAAGGAATGGCAGACCACTCTAGTACCTTTGCCAAGAAAACCCCAAATGGGGCCCCCAAGAGTCAGACATGATTGAAATGACTGAATAACAACAACAACAAAAAAGTAATAACACAAGTGCTGTTTCTTTTCCCTTCCCTCCTTCTTTCATATATAAATGGTCAGTTCTCAAAGTATGGATGAAAAATCCTGTTTTCTCTGCCTTAAATCTGGAACACGAAAGCCTCCCACTACCCCATTTCCCCCTAAAATAATGTAGGTTAAACAACTGTGGGGTAGGCATTTTTCCCTTCCAAGGTCTTGGAATTCTGTCTTTGCTCCTTATATCTGTGCAGCTCTGGGCAAGTCATTTAATCTCCCTAAGTCCCAGTTTTCTCATCTGTGAAATGAATGGTTTAGATCTAATGATTTCCAAGACCCCTCCGAACTTCAGATATAGCAGGCAATCTATGCCACCTCAGGAGGAGGAGTCCCCTGTCTCTGTCTGGAGGGGAAAGCACAAGGCAAATGGCTCAGTGCCACAGTGGATGCAACAGGGGCCCCAGCCACTCTCCCTGGGTCACTGAGATTTCTTCCAGTGGGGCAGTCATACCCTATTTCTACCCCACCAGGGGCTGGCTTAGACCACAGCTTCACTTTCAGTCCCACCTGTTTCCAATTAAAAGTGTGACTATTTCTAAGTTATGGGAAAGGTGGCAACATTCCCGAAAGTTCTCGATGTTGCTGCCCCACTGCTGTTTATATTGCTTAGCTACCATCCTACATTATTTTAGGGAATGAAAAAAAATGGGGCGGGGGGCCTGAATGTTCCAGATTTAAAGCATGAAAAGTGGAAGTTCTCATCCACACATTAAGAAATGGTCATTTATAAATGAAGAAGGGGGGGAGGTGTGGAACAAAAAGGAATAAGCATTTATTATGTGCCTACTATGTGCCAGGCAATGTAACAAGCATTTAGCAAATACCTTATTTGATCCTCACAACAACACTATGAGGTAGCTGCTATTATTATCTCCATTTTACAATTGAGGAAATTGAGGCAAACAACTGACAAGATTACACAGACAGCAGGTGACAAATAGGACTTGAATTCAAGTCTTCCTAACTCTAGACACAGCAGTCTATTCTCTGGCTCATTTATAAATGAGGAAAATGTGTATCCTATATAACTTCTTGTTGTTTGTCCTTTAGACTTCAACCTTGAAGAATACCAAGGATATCATGATTTTTGAGGGGCCAGGGTACAGTGTGACTGTCGCTGGTCCAATTTGAGCTCAGACACTCTACCAGAAGTTGGTTCTAAATAATCCATTTGAACATTTGGGACAGAGATATAGCTAAATTTGTGCATCTTACATCTCCTTTGTGCTACTGAAATTCTGCTTTGCTCATAGAGCACGGTGCCAACTTTAATGCAAGCATGTATTTCTGGCAAGTCGGTGCCAGTGTCTCCCGTCTCTCATAATTCGTGCCAACGTTCTTCAGAGAGACCTTGAGAATGCCCTCATTCAGCTTCTTCTTACCTCTGCGTGAGTTCTCTGTAAAAGAATCTTTTAGGTAAAAGTACATCTGGCATTGGGGATATGTGGCCAGCCCATTGGAGGGTCACTCTGCAAAAGAGTTCAACTGCTTGACAGTTCAGCTCAAGGAAGAAACTCAATGTCCACTATCTTATCTTGCCGGGTGCCTAATCTATTTTGTCTCTTGTAGGGGTTATTAACAAGAGAATTGTGAACAGATTTTATGAGATCCATGTAGGATGGGAAAATATATTTTCATTAATCTCTTAATAAAATAGAGCATTTCCTTCATATATTTTAAAGTATGATTCTGAGATGGGATTCTTAGACTTCATCAAGACCGTACCAAGACTTCCTAAGGAGTCTCTGACACACAAAAAGCTAAGAATCTCTGATCTGGTCTATTAGAAGCATGACTAGTTCATAGAAAGCTGCCTTCAGAGTCAGGAAGACCAGAGTTCAAGTTTTTCCTTTCCCACCCTCTTACTGTCTATGTGACCATGGTTCAGTTCCTTAATCTCTCAGTGCCCTGAACTGTTTTCAAAGCCTATAAATTGCAGAGAATTTACCTATCTGCAATAGGAGATGAAGTTCCTTACCATAGCACCCTATGAAATGGGAAAATGTTTGTAAGATGCTAGGCATAGGGTCTGGTATGTATTAGGCACTTAATCAATAAATGCCTTTCCCCTTCCCTTCGCCTATTCTGATGAAATCTTAGTCTGGTTCCCAAAACTCCAAACAAAATAGTAAATCTGTCTACATCTAATAGTCTTTTTGACTGGGTATCTATTTATCTCTTGGGGTGTCCAAACTTCTAGATGTCTGATTGCATCTTTGGGGGGACTCCAGATGTAAAAATGTTCTTCAAAGGAACTTAAAAAGTTGTAAGAGTTGCAGGGATCACCAAGAGCTTAAGTGACTTGCTGGTGGTTAAACAGTGAGCATGCGGTGGAGGTTGTCTTGGAATCCAGAGTTTCTAGACTCCAAAGCCAACCCTCCATTCACTCCATTTCAAAGCTTCTCAGGAAATGTATCTTATACATTGAAAATACACAATGTCTACACACTACATCCAAACAACTTAGCTGAAAAGCGACAAGTTATTTCAGATGTTCTTGGTTTCCATTTTATTAAAAAAACAATTCCCAGATTGACTAATTTTAGGGTAGATTTTTTTGTTTGGATAGCATTGTTCTGAGATTTTGGCCCTTTGTACAAATAGCTACAAAGAGTTTAGGGCTTTGAAGGGCACCACAGTTAGTAGTATTAATTAATTTTAAGGTAATATTTCTTGTCCTACTTTAAGGTTAGGCTGTGGTGTCACCTCCTCAGCAGAGCTGTCTCTGATAGTCCTCATTTTTAATGCTCCCACCTTTCCTCAAATTATTTTGTCTTTTCTTACATATGTACATTTTGTATCTCCATCCCACCCCCACCTTTTGTGCCCTGCTGTTACCCAGCTCTTACCTGTGGTTCCTGTCTCTGTATCTTGGGCGGTGGCTGCACCTGGGTAAAGTGATCTTGGCATATGAGCTGAACTATGTTGAGGGTAGCTGACACACGAGAGTTCAAGGGATGATGGGGAGACTTCTTTCAGCAGAATGGGCAGATGGGAATAATTTATTACGATGACCATGAAGGTGGCTGAAGCAGGAACTGTGGAGCACTTAGGGTTTGGTCAGACATTGAAGATGTCGAGTTCATCCACCTTTCTGGGCCATCACCGTTCATCCAGTCTTGCCACTGAACTTCAAGGAAGAGAGAGGAAGACTGATGAGTTTGCACAACTCTGCCCCACTAAAATCTAATTCATGCTCAAGTCAAATCACTGCATGATGCCATTGGTCTTCTTTGAAAATGAAGAATGGGGGCAGTGAGGTGGCGCAGTGGGTAGAGTAGGCCCAGAGGTTCAAATCTGACTTCTGACACTTCCTAGCTGCGTTTCTGTGGGCAAGTCACTTAACTCCCATTGCTTTGTCATTACACTCTTCTGTCTTAAAACATACGCAGTATTGATTTTAAGATGGAAAGTAAGGGTTTGGAAAAACAAAGAAATAAAGGACAAATAAAAACAACTCCAGATTAACTTTAATGAAGAAAATAGCTTGTTTCCACCAGCTGAAATTAACCAACTCGCTAAGGTTTGAATCTATTTACATTCAAAGTTCCCTTCTAAGCGTGGGATTGGTCCTTATATAGACCAATCCTGTGCCTGGAAGTAGGGGTGTGGCCTATCCCTAGCACAGGATTGATTGGTCCATTCAAAGACCAATCCCATGCTAGGCAGTAGGGTGAATGTCCCTCTCCCAGCACAGGATTGGTCCATCTAAGACCAATCCCACCCCAGGAAGTAAGGGGGATGGACCCCTGGGGCACACTGGGAGATGCAGTTCCCCCAGCTACACAAAGCTCAGTATTTAATTTTTGTTTCTTTATTATGAGTACCCACCATAGCTTTGCACATAGTAGGTACTTAATAAATTTATATTGAACTGAACCAATACCTTCCATTTAGAACCATTCTCCAAGTACTTTGTAAAATGTAATTCTTTTGTATTATTTTTTGAGCATTCTGGAGTGAGTGGAGTAGGAGGCTTATCTTAACCTGGAGTCCGTGGACAAAGTCTGTGGTTAAGCTTCAGAGGGTCAATCAATGAGCTTGGCTGGAGAAAGGTGATACCTCTCTTTTCACTAACCATTTGCAGAAAGCTAGTATTTCTTTTAATTATGAACGAAGCAACAAATCTGATTCAGAGAAGCTTCATCAGACTTCCAAAAGTGATACGGGACACACATGAGGTTAAATACCCCGGATGAGACGGTAACTACGGATTTGCCATTTTTCTAAGCTTGAGGTCTGACTCCATTTTCCATTTTTGTTATAAAAAACACATTAACAAGAAGTTTCAGAAGTGTGTGCCGAGTACCACTGAGAGAAGTCATTTCATCTACACCTTTCTACGGTATGTAGAATGCCCCTTGCAAGTTGATGCTGGATCCAAGAGAACCAACCGCCTTTCAATTCCATTTTCCACGCTGCCCCCTTTGAAGAACTCTGTCCTTTTAGAGACTCCTTAACCGGCACAGATTTGGGAGTCTGCCTGTTGTTCCCTCTCTTCAGAGGTACCTTGTGCATATAGGAATGACTGAGGTGGGCATCATTTGCCACCTGGCATTGAGGAATCCCTGGGAGAATGAGCTAGGGAAAATTGAACATGAGAATCTGAGGGAAGCTAAGGCTCCTGGACATAGTTAGTGGACCCTGAGGAGATAGGCAGGGGCTCAGGTATAGTAGAAGGCCTGGACCCCCGAGAACAAGATTTGGGGGTTGTGGATGGTAACTCTTGGATAGATTAGTAGATAGAAGTTCTTAAATCTGCGTCTTAAGCCAAAAATCTTATGGTAAAATATAATCTCCTTAAGGAAAGGATGATAGAGTGTTACATTTGAAAAGTCTGAAAGACTTGATTGAGTTCAAATCCTGCCTTAGTCACTTACTAGTTCTATGACCCAGAACAAATCACTTAATTTCTTGTATCCTCAGTTTCCTCATCTGTAAAATAGAGATAATAATATCATTTATCTCACAGATTTCTTATGAGGATCGAATGAGATACAAGGTGGAAAGTGTTCTGCAATCTTTAAAGCACCATATAAATGCCAGCTATTATTATTATTGACTAACTTTTGGCAAATTGAATTTTATTGTCTTTCAGTGTCCTTAAGTATAAGACGGTTTTTCAATGTGTGTGAGAGGTTGAACATTCTCCGTTTTTAAAAATTTATCCCCTCTTCTACTCTCTACCTCTAGAAAAATCCTTTGGAGTCAGATTTTAATATATTGCATTTAATATTATAAACATTTATTAAACACCTACCATGTGCAGGGGACTATGCTTGGTGCTAGGGAAGATACAAAATTAACATAAGACACAGTCCCTGCTTATCCTGGAGTTTATTTTCTAGTAAGGTGATATGAGTCTAGGAGTATGCCAAAGGTGACTCCTGAGCTCCAGAGAGCTGATTGTTAAACTTTCAATGTGAGTGTTTTATGCTTCAGAAATCAAACATATACATCAGGCCTAGTTGTATTGTTTTGTAGATTGTCCATACCAAAGGAAGTATGCAGCTAGGTGGCTCAGTGAATAGAGTGGTGGGCCTGGAATCATAAAGAACTGAGTTCAAATGTGACCTCAAGGTATTTAGTAGCTATGTGACACTGGGCAAGTCATTAACTTCTGTTTGCTTTAATCCACTGGAGAAGGAAATTGCAAATCACGCCAGGATATTTTCCAGAAAATCTCATGGATGGTATGCATAGCCCATTGAATTTCCTTGGACAAGACTGAATGACTGAACAACAAAACAAGAAAATGATGGAAAAAATATTAATAATGTAGAATAGGCATAAAAGTGTGCATACATTCACTCCTTCCCCCGATACCTCAAGTATCAGGTATTAACCATTTAACAGTTTACCTCCAGATATGACATAAGCAGAATAATATGGAATAATGTATAATGTATATATTAGAGAGATGCAAACTGAGGAAGGAATCAGGGCAGGCTTAATGGGGAAGTTGGTCTTTGAGTTTGACTTTAAGGAATGGACAGTAATTCCATAGAATGTACGAACAGTAACTCCTCTGGAGGCAACTGGAGAATTGCTTCCTATCGGTGATCTGGTTTGGGAAAGGTTGAGTGATGAAGGCACAGGGGAAAGAAGTAGCTGGTGCAGATGATTAGAACATTAAGACAGCAAGGACCTTAGAAATCATTTAGTACCAATGAGCAACTCATTCCCAGAGTGATGAACATTTCCCATTATATCACCAGGTCCTCGTCTCATTCCTTTTTTATTTCTCTAGCTGGGGAATCAGCTTTCTCTGCTTCCTATGTTCTTTACTTTACAACTTCCCCTGGGTACGTCGGAATATGTTACAACTCTGGAAATCAGTGGGAGAGAAGGAATTGGAGCCAGTGCCCCTTGCACTGATGACTCAGACACTTGGCCATGCAGGTTCTTCCCTTTTCCCACAATGTTACCAGCCAGTATTCAAGAAAAACACTGTAAAGTGGAGCAGTATTCTAAGCAACTTCATGTATAGCCTCCAAGGCAGTCAAGGACAGTAGATCTGATAAGGAGGAGTCCAAGAGGAGATTTTCCCTGGGATTCTTCTTTAGCCAGCATGATTCCTTAGTGCTTGGCTAGAATGTACACGTTGGTATTTTTAGGACCAGAACTATTGTTTTCTATCATCCCTGGCAAAGGAGGATCGTCTCTGGAGAATTCGACATTTATTTATTTGTTTCAACAGAAGGCAGAAAATCTTTTCAAAACCTGTCAGAACACCTGTTACCCAACTGTTTGCTGAGTTTGGGTAATTCACGGAAAGGCTGGCCATACACTGCTTAAAGCTTTGGGATTTGGGCACCACCCAGCGCAGAACAGATTAATTTCATGGTTTCCTTAAGCATGTGCACAAATTAAAATATAAGCCCTCACTTAATTTGTCTGAACCCCTTGGATGCAGTTTCTTCGATTAGTCATGTATGAAGGACTGGTCAGTCAGCAGTTTTGAGAAATGATACAGATTACTGAGTTTGCCACTATACAGTGGAGTCTCTTTATCAGTTGACGTCAAGAAAGAAGACCCAACACCTGTAGCATGTTAACCAAGTTGGATCAGGTTTTTGTTTTGAGGGGCAATGTGCAAGTTCTTGGTATCAAGTCACTTGGTTTGGCCCAGGATAGATCCAAATCCACATGATATTGAGTTCCCTTAGGACAGAGTTCCATTATGCTCTGTATTCACCCCAACGTTGCTGATGTAATGGCAGGCAGATCCCTTATGCACTCTAATTCACTTCAAATAAATTCTACAAGTGTATTGTTTGCTTCCTTGTGCTGGGCACTTCCTTGGGAATACCAGGATGAAAGTGATAGTCTTTGTCTTCAAGGAGTTTATTCTACTCTTGCTATAAGATGTAAAGATAAATGAACATAAAGTTCATATGAAGTGAGTGCAAAGAAATTTTGAGGTGGAGGATGGGAGTGATGTAGTCTGAAAAGGCCTTGTATAGGAGGGGAGACATGAATTGAACCCCGAAGAGAGTTAGGGGTGCCAAAAGTCAGAGGTGAAAAGGGAAAGCATTTTGGGTGCGTGGAAAAGATTTCTACAAAAGCAGGGAATTAGCAGATGACGTGTATAAGGAATAAAGGAGACATAGGAGGATATTGGGATCCAAATGTGGAAATGTGGGGAGAATCAGAATGTGAAGGGTTTAAAAAAGACAGAAGAATTTTGGATTATAACTTAGAGTCAATAGGACGGGTGCCATTCTAATCTTTGTTTTTCAGTGATCTTTTTTTTGTTCAGTCATTTCAGTTGTGCCTGACTCTTTGTGACCCCGATGAGGGTTTTTTTGGGGGGGGGAATATACTGAAGTGGTCTTCCATTTTCTTCTCCAGCTCATTGTACAGATGAGGAAACTGAGGCAAAACAAGGTTAAGTGACTTGCCTAGGGTCACACAGCTTAGTAAGTCACTGAGGTCAGATTTGAACTTGTAAAGAAGAACCTTACTCATTCCAATCTTGGCACTCCATCCACTGTGTCACCTAGCTGCCCTTCAGTGATCATACCTTCACCAATTTTTTGTGGTTCTCTGATTTCAAGCTCTGGCTTTTAATGCTAAGCACACTGCCTCAATACCATATTCCATGTCCCATTGAGTCATCCTTTCAACTCCCCAAAGTGATGCTCTTTGCTAAGACTATTGTGATGTCTGCATAGAATTTCAGTCTATAGCTACTTTTGTTAAAAGGATAAGAAGAGGGACTGGAATTAATTTCCTGAGGAGGAGATTCCTTCGAGAAGTACAGGGTGGGTAGGGTGTGTTAAGACTTCTCTGCAACCTAAAGTCTTAGTCACCTATGCCACTGGGAGCTCAGATGACTTTCCCAGGGTCACACAACCTGCTAAAATTGAAGTAATAAAATCAGTCACTTTGACCTACTAATTTCCAGAAGCTATCTGTTACAGAAAGCTGTTTAACTATTTTGAATATGACTGCAAGTTGGCATTTAATAGTCAAATTTCCTATTTGTCAGGAATCCCATGTTCTCATTTCTTTGGAGCTTATATTTGGGGAATAAGCAACATTTTTTTCTCACTCTAATTCTTGTCATTAGAAGAATGATTGCTGATGCTTTAACAGAAGTTTAGCACTCTATTAGGTGACAATTGCCTCATTTTAGTAATCACATCCTTTACTAAAGTATGAATGGACAGGGGGTGGTGAATAAGGGAACTGAAAATTATTAAGTTTTATGCTTTCTCGGCAATACTTTGATCTTTCTGCTATATTAGACTCTTCCTTGCTCTTAAAGACTTCAAATTGCTGGGGCAAGATCACAATACATTTCCCCATTGGCACTTGGAAAAGAAAAGGAGAAAAGAAAACCCCTCATAAATCATTATGTTTGAAGATAGCGGCCCGCTCAGAAGAGTTTCTGGTGTATTGAGGTGTAGGGCTAAACAATGCTGCTCTACAAACATATCAGATTTCAAGTAAGCAAATTTTGGGGAATTAAGAAATCTGGTGAATAAAGCGCAATAAGAGGAAGTATAAAATTCACAAGCATGAAAGGGGCTGAAGGGTCTTAGAAGACACCATAATTAAGGCACAAAGAAGCACAGTTCCTCTGAAAAAAGAGGAATGTAGGATCATACACACACACACAAATCAGGGCTCACCCAGAGAATTGCTTAAAAGACTCGGCAGGAAAAAAGAGAAAATGACATGACATTAGGAAGAGATAACTTTACTTCACATGGTCAATGCTGGGGGAGCTGGAGGGGAAATGGGGAGAAGGTAAGTGAGTAAGGAATTGAATCCATTAGTTAAGAACTTGAAGAAGTAAGTCAAAAGACAAAAGGATTCAAGAATGCATTATTTTTTCTGGGAAAAGAACAGAAAAGGGATGGGCAAAAATAGAAAGAGACCAGTTTGAGAGAACTTAGGACAAGAACAGAGAGAAAAATCTGGGTACATGGGCTTCTTCACCGTAGTAATTCTGGTTTGGAGAAAAGTACAGGAAGAATCTTTATGTTCAGAGAAGCAATAAACACGTTAGTCCTGAAATGATAGAAAGGGTATCCTAACTGCAACAAAAAAAGAGAAGACGAAGATGAGAGGCATTTGCTCCTTCCTTCCTTTCACCTCCAACCCTTCCTAGAATTTGAGCAGGAATGATGCAAACATATCAGTGCCCGATAACACACAGTGACATTGGTGAAATTGTCAATGGGACTGAAATCAAGTGATTTTACTTTATTATGAGCTTGCCACATCTCTAGCTGGCAAATGCCCAAGTTTTCTTATCACTAGCTTCAGCTCTCTCCCATCAAACTGAGGAATGCTGGAATCAGAAAGATCCAAATTCAGATACTGACTCAGACATGAAGTGTGTGCCTCTGAGGGGTAAGGGATTTAACTTGTGTTTCAGGTCCCTCAGGTGTTTAATTGGGTTGGTAGATTCAATAGCCTTTCAGATTCCTTCCAGTTCTAAATCTATGGAATATCCTGGAGGTAGAAAGGAAGAGACAGAGGAAGAAAATAAATGAATCATCAGGATTTTTCAACAAGGTAGCAATGTCTGTTCCTAGTTCCACCAGAGCCACTCCATCACTATAGTAGCAGAAGTGTCCTCAGTGGCTTGGTGAATGTAGTGGCACTCTGAAGGATGTCAAATATCTATATCAAAATAGCAGAAAAGGTAGTGGAATATCCACATATTATGTTTAGGGAAGATTCTAAATGTTGAAATATTTATAAACAGCATAAAATCACGTGATGCATTTCCTTTTCATTGGAATGTTTCAGATGGTAGAATTGATGAATACCCATGACTCATGCAGTTTTCTGGATGTGTGAGTTCTTTCCATTCTGGAACAGGCTGGGAGGGGAAAGGCTGGTGGCTGGGATCAGGGTTTAGGTGAATAACTGGAGTAATGGGGAATCTTTTTCTCTAGGGAGGGGCACTTTAAGAGGTCCCCTTCCATTTCCTTCCCCCCTTTCTTTACTTTTTCTTTCTCCTCCCCTCCCTCTCCACTTATCCCTACTGCTTCTCTCCTTTCCCATCCACATTCTCCCCCTTCTCTTTCTCCTTCTCTCCATCCCCTCCTTTTTCCTTCTCCCCTTTCCTTATCTGCTTTTCTCCTGCCATTTCAATCTCTTGTCCCTGCTTCTCTGCCTCTGCTTTCCCTCTTCCTTCTTCCTTTCCATATTCTCTGCACACTGACATTGAGGATAGAGAGGAAAACCCATCAGCATCAAATTAGAAGGGCAAAGAAATTGCAGACAAAATCGTGATAAGGTTGTCCTTCCTCATTGGCGTCCAAGTAGTATTAATGATGTACTCTCCCAACCAACTTGGAGGAGGGAGGTTACCTTCTTGATTTTTGGTTTTCAACTTGTTTTGGAAGTTGGGGATGGGGGGGAGAGAATGGGGTGAAATTATACAGAAAATAAAAAATATCTTCAAGTGTCACAAATGAACTAGCTATATGTTTGCCCTGGAGCTGAGCAGACTTAGAGGGGGAAAAATAGTCTTTCAATTTTTTTGGAGAGCTGTCACATGGAAGAAGGGTTAGACTTGTTCTATTTGGTTCCAGAGGACAAAACTAGGAAAAACGGGTAGAGATTAACAGAATGGTGCTTTTCTAGTTGGTAAAAGTAAAAATTTTATAGAGATTAAAGTTCTCTAAAGTATAACAAATGGGAAGCCATGAAAGGTAGTAAGTTCCCCTTCATCAGAAGTTTCAAAAAAAGCTGGATGACTACTTGTTGGGGATTTTGTTCTGGCCTGGATGCTTTCTGAGGTGTCTTCTGACTAAGATTTTGTGACTCTGTATACTTCAAAGATTATGTTTACTTCCAAATTTGGCATTCAGGTGACTTCATCAGCATCTTTGGTAATGAACACAGAGTTCTTTCCACTATAGGGTAATAGACAGAACACTGGATTTGATGCCAAAAAAATTTGAAGGTGAACATAAGTGCTCTCACTCTCTCTCTCTCTCTCTCTCTCTCTCTCTCTCTCTCTCTCTCTCTCTCTCTCTCTCTCAGAAAACCTTTACCATTCATCTCAAAATCAAAATTTTGAATAGATTCCAAGCCAGAAGAGTATTAAGGGTTAGGTAAGTGACTTGTCCAGGGTCATACAGCTAGGACGTATCTGAGGTCAAATTTGAACCCAGAACATCCCATCTTTAAGCCTGGTTCTCATTCTATTCAGCCACCTAGCTTCCCCCAGATTACTAATTCTTTAAGACTTAGTTTTCTCATCTGTTCACAAAGCTCATTTGAGTAAAGGATTTTATAAGCATTAAAGTGGTATGTTACTATTATGCTATGACCTTTCTATCTTTCCCCTTGTCATTCTGGAGCCATTCTATCCATTAGAATCACACATGAGCAATATTTTAGCATGTTGACCAACTAGTCATACATAAATCAGACACAGAGTAGCTATGAACAAAGTCTGGTCCAAAGCCAGATTGGAGAACAAGATGGCCTTGGAAATATGTTACTGTAGCCCATGAATACCATGTGGATAAGTTTATACATTCAATTTAACATTCTCAAGGGAAGGCAGGGACTTTTTGTCAAAGAGGATAATGTAAAAGGTTCTGGTGAAGCCCAGATCCTCCAAGAGGACACAAGAAAGGCATTATTTGCATAGAATCCCACAATTGTAAACTACCCACCTTGCCTATAAAGGAGCATCAGGACATTCTCCGAATGCTGGCAATCAGTACGGTGCCTTTCATGGTTGGAATGTACTGAGAGCAGAGGTTGAGCATATGGAAGTCAGAGTGTGAAGGTAAGGAGAGTGGCCAAATAGAACAGTTCAGTTAATCTAACTGAAAGCCAAAGGAGTATTAATTGATGTGTCAATGGGGTATGAATGGGCTTGCTTTTGTTTGAAGTGTTTGCTTGGGTGCAATTTTGTTGTGTCTTTTTTAGTTGGGTTTAACTCTTCATGACCCCATTTGGAGTTTTTGTGGTAAAGATACTAGGGTTGTTTGCCATTTCCTTCTCCAGCTCATTTTACAGATGAGAAAACTGAGACAAACAAGATTGTCACATAGCTAGTAATTGTGTGAGTCAGAAATTGAACTCAGGTTTCCTGTCTCTGGACTGTAAGAATTTAAATTTAGGTTTTATGCTAAATATGAGGATTCTAAAGCAATATTGTGGTTGCTGATTTAAAAAAATATTACAGCTTAAGTCAAAATGACTTTTAGCAGCTTTATTTACAAAGAGATAGAAAGAGTAAAAGTGGGAGAATGTAGATAAAAAGACAGAAAGTACTGCCTAGCTACAAATACCTTAAGTTTAATCCTAATGTCTCCAGATCACAAATGTAAATCTGAAAGCAAAATCCAAAGAACCAGGAGATTCTGAAGAATCCTCCCAGAAACTTCAGTGCACATGAGGCTAAGACTACCAAGAATCTCACCAGAACTCACGCTGAAGGGAGTGTCCCTCCAAAGCACCAATGAGCAGAGAGGGTCTCCTCACCAAAGAATAAAGGAAGGAATCACTCCATTTACCACCTTCAATACAGGATCCAGGGAAAAGGTCTCTTCCTCCAGTCTGGTCACCAACACAGAGTGAATGACTGAATCCTCAAGCTGACCTTTTTAAAGCAGTTTTCTCTATGTTACTTCCTGTCACTCCCCCACTTTATGGGAACCAATTTCAGTCTTTCAATTTGCCTAGCACAGCCCAGGGGCAGGACAGTGGCCTCTGGAGTTGTCACCCACTCTAGCAAGTAACTTATGACCTTTCATACTTAGTGACTGGTAAGGTACTAACTAGGGGTACTTAAGTTTTTGATTGATTAACTTAAAAGTTGCTGATTGATAGACAAAGAGAGTTTGATTCACTCTTCACAGAGCCCAGCATTCTATCCATTTCACCATTTAACTGCCCCCTTCCTTGGGTGCAGATCCTTGGGCAATATAAAGGGATTTACTGGGATTTGGGGCATGGATCTTTAGAGGATTTAAGGAAATGGAAAGAGTAGGTACAAGAGAGCAGGCAGTGCCTGGCATACTTTGCTCTTTCCTTAAGCCCCCTGATTAAATTTAGTCTGAGTCCCAGTGCCAAACTTGTGGAGAAATAGCACTACTTTGGGCACCATCATGATGAAGTGTTTCTGATTAGCACACTTCTAAACCCATGTAGTGTTCACCTGGGAAAAGAGAAGAGCCCATATGGAATTCCTGGCAGTAGGAAATGTTTCTGAGAATGTGCATATGTCTGTATTAGGGGGCCAGAGGGAGAAGGTATTCTGCATCAGTAATACATCCTGAAATTAAAGTAATTTTACTTTTCAAGTGGGAATTTTAGAAACATAGTCCATTCCCTGATTTCTCATACTCCTTTTTTTTCTTTTCCAAAATCATGCCAGTTTTTTTGTTCCAAAATAGGTGCTAGAAGAGGATTCATCTAGCCTAGAAGGAGGACAGAGGCCACTCCTTCCATTGCCTTCATCTCCAACTCTTCTCAGAGGTATCTCCTGGTAACATCGACAATGCTTACACAAAAGGTAAGTAAACACAATAGCTGGCACTTGTTAAGACTTTCAAAGCATTTTATAAATATGACCTCATTTGATCCTAACAATAATCCTGGGAGCCAAGTACCATCATCATCCCCATTTTATAGATGAGGAAACTGAGGCAGACAGAAGTAAATCGACTTGCCCATGATCACACAATTAGTAAGTGTGTGAGGCAGGATTAAAGTCAAGTCATCCTAATTTCAGTTTCAGGACTCTAACTTCTGCACAACTTGGCTCTCTACCCAGAAACTGTTAGGCTTGTATCATTAGATTTTCCTTCCCCAAGACAGCAGAGAAAGAGGAGGGAGGTAGTCACTGGCACTATAGGAAACAGACTGGTAGTCATCCCAAGGAGAATCTCAATTCTTGTATCTGGCCATCCTGGCCCCTGAATAGTCTCTTTAGACCTTATATTTTATGAATCAAGGGGAAATTCTGGTTTTAAAAATCACACACACACACACACACACACACACACACACACAGAATGGGCAAGGTCTGAGTCTGTGATTTGATTACTATAGGGAACTTCCAGATGAACAAACTCCCTCCATCAAAATATACGTTGGTACTTTTCTTTGCCATTTATGGTCTGGAACATCGAGAAATTAAATTACTCAGTCACACTCCCAGTATGTGTCAGAGGTAGAACTTGAACCCAAGCCTTCCTCTTTCCAGGGTCCACTCTCTATCTGCCATGCCACATACATACATGTCTATATCATATATGTAAGTAACAGGGGGTCAATGAATATGCACATATAAGATTCTGGACTCAATCCAGTGAGCAAGGTTATGTCTACATCGACCCCGCAGGGGTAGCCCTGGAATTCTAAGGTGAGCATAACACACATATATATACACCCATACATATGCCAACATACATGTAGATATATGTACAAATCAGTAACATGTAGAAAGGTCTTATGTTCAGTTCAATAGGGAATAGTTATTGCTTCATACCAATGTATATTTCTTTCATGTGCAGGGAATTCACACTTCCATTTTTTCCCCCTCATACACGTTTGGTATCCATACGTTGATCCCTATAGACAACAGCAGCTTGGTTAACTGGTCAGAAATCTTTGCACTGTTCCAGTATACAAGGATGATTTAATTCTTTAAACGCCTTTCACTCCTTCCGGTTCCTTCCTCCCCGCTGACTCCCATTCTGCCCAAGTTCTCTCCTTGGTCATAGAGGAGGACCTGAGTTAAGGCTCAGTTGCTGAAACTCCCCCAAACTCTCGTCCCTTCCCGTTTCCGTTTTTCGGTAGAGTCAGCCAAATTGTTGCTAAAGGGAGTGACGGCTCCTTCAAACAGAATATTTTGTGGAACACAATGGGCATCTTGCTAGACATCACAGGGCATCATTATACACTCTGCTCTGTTTGGCTTCTTGGCCTCGGGACCTTGGCCCTTGTAAATCATGATTTCACTTGGCATCGTTGTCCAGTATACAAAGTATGCTAACTGTGCATTTGGAATAAACCAGCAATTAGGAATTGTTGACAAGCGCCAAAATAGAATGTAATTAATGCTGTGCAAATTGGCCAGTCCTTTAAGGAATGCTCTTCTGTGAACTCTTTAAAAAAGATCCCCATTCCGGGCTTCCAAGTTTTTCACCCATTGGTGTTTTCACAGGGAATTGGTTAAAATATACATAATCATAGTTTAAAAAATTTTTTCCCATGCCATTGAATGAGAAACCAATGATCTCTGGGCTGAAAAACCCTAATGTAACTTGATTTAATTACCAAGGAGTTAAACATCTTTTTTTCAAGAGTATGAATGTGGGAAAGGCATAAATTATTGTATTTGGAAATCCATTAAACTCATCCACTCACCAGTGAGCCTTTATTCACTCTTTAGGACAAAGAAAGAGCACTCTTCTAAAAAAAAAAAAGAGTGGGGGGTAGACGGGGAGAGAGCTGAGTAAGGGATGACAGTGAGTGAAAAATGAGTGACCAGTCAGAACAAAGGAAATAATTCACATTCTTAGGGGAAGCTTTGAAATCATCCTGAAATGGGAGCTTCTCTGACTTATCTTCCCCTTGCTCAGCCACTTGGAGACCGGGAATCTCAGAATGATTTACGCCGGGGAGTGGGAGCAGCTAGTGATGTGCCACTCATTGGAGTTGTATGCCTCTGTTCAGATCCAAGACAAGGTCATCTCCATGGATGGAGTCATGCTTCAGTGACTAGTAACACCACTCCCTCCCCGACTTTGTCAAACCATAAGTCACTGGGGCCTTCAGAGGCCAGACCCTAACAGTAGCAACTCACAAGTCTGAGGCTCAGTGAGTGACACTGATGTATTGAGGCTCCATTGTCTGCCAAGGGTTGGCCACAATGGGAATGACTCTCATAAAGGGACCATCAGAAAGGCAACCTGTGTAAACTACAGTAGATTTCCTTCTAGGCAATGGGGCAGGCAGGACAAAAGGGACGGGGATAGCATTTTCCTATTCTGCTTTTGTTGATGGTATGGGCGGATAGAGAATAACAAACAGGGTTCGGAAAGCCAGGGATAGTGGAGGTTTGTTTGAGTTTGTGTCAAATCTGGAGCATAAATACTTTTTTCCCCCTGGTGTCCAAAATACTATGCTTTTCCACCGCCGGCTGCAACTTGCTTAGGTTGGTTTCATAACCATTTCTTGATGGTACTTGGAGAGTCCGACTAAAATACACACTTGCTGATGATAATACTTGACACATAGTAGGTGCTTAATAAATGCTCATTGTTCGACTGATGTAAAAGCAAATATTAGCTGAGAAAGACCATCTTACTTCAAGAGTAGCAACAAAGCCAAGGGCAATGGAAGCCTCTTGGTTGAGAAGGGAGGGACAACAGGAATGGAATGAGGCATATGTTTTCAGACATGACCAGTGTGTTAATTTGTTTTGCTTGACTCTCTTCATTTAAGGGAGAGTTCTACTTGGAGGGGAAGGGGTCATTGGAAAGGGAATGTTATATATTAAAAAAGGGGACATTTATTTTTATTTTTTATTTAAAATTTAATTTTAATTTTTTTTAATTTAAATTAATGTTTAATTTAATTAAATGTTAGAGGACAGCAAGGTAGCTTGGTGGATTGAGAACCAGGTCTAGAGGTGGAAGGGGGAAGATCTTGGGTTCAAATGTGACCTCAAACTCTTCCTAGTTGTGTGACCCTGGGCAAGTCACTTAACACCCATTGCCTAGCCTTGACCACTCTTCTGCCTTGGGACCAATATCCAGTATTGATTCTAAGATGCAAGGTAAGAGCTTTTTTAAAAAAGCATTTAAAATGAAAAAGGAAGGGGGCAGCTGGGTAGCTCAGTGGATTGAGAGTCAGTCCTAGAGATGGGAGGTCCTAGGTTCAAATCTGGCCTCAGACACTTCCCAGCTGTGTGACCCTGGGCAAGTCACTTGACCCCCATTGCCTAGCCCTTACCACTCTTCTGCCTTGGAGCCAATACACAGTATTGACTCCAACACGGAAGGTAAGGGTTTAAAAAAAATGAAAAAGGAAAAATCTCTAGGAAAATGTGGTAGAAGGCTAACAAGCTGTGTATGAATTCTGAGCTAGAGTATGTCAGGGTCAGTTAGGTGGTATGGTCGATAGAGTGTTGGGCCTGGAGTCAGAAAGATCTATGTTCAAATATGGCCCTAGACACTTACTAGCTATATGATTCTAGGTGAGTCACTTAATTCTGTTTACCTCTGTTTCCTATGAGGTGAAGAAAGAAATGACAAAACCATTCCAGTATTTTTGAGTTTTAATCTAGCTTCTGACATTAACTAGGTGTGTGACCCCTGGCAAGTCACTTAACTCTATTTACCTCAGTTTCTTTACCTGTAAAATGAGCCAGAGGAGGAAATGGCAAAAAACACTCCAGAATTTTTGAGGTCAGATCTAGCCTCAGACACTTACTAGCCATGTGACCGTGACAAGTCACTTAACCCTGTTTGCCTCAGTTTCCTCTCTGTAAAATGAGCTAGAGAAGGAAGTGGCAAACCCCTCTAGTAACTTTGCCAAGAAAACCCCAAATGGTGTCCTGAAAAGTGGGACATCCCTGAAATGACATCATAACAGAGTATGGTACAGCACACAGGCACCCTTCATGGGTAGGAGTGAGAGAGGAATTTTAGAGCATAGATTTAGTATTGACATTTTCATCTGACCTGAGACACCTCATCCCCAACTTGCAATTCCCATTGCCCGCTCCTGCCCCAAGATCAACAATTTCATTTATGTGCTCATCTGAAAATGTGCTGGAGGCAACCGGCTGTGGGAGAAGAAGAAACATTTCTCTTCCCTTAAAATACTTTGCCTTGACTGGGGCAGGAGAAGAATCTAGAGAGAGAAGAATTCTTACACTTCATCCTCCAAGGATTAGTTTCAGAGATATAAAATGGAAGGGACCTCAGAGGTCATTTAATCTATCCTCATTTTACAAGTGGGAAAACTGAGGCCCTGATTAGGGAAACTTAAAGGAAGGTCTCTAACTCTAAATACAGGATTTCCCCCCACTACATTAAGAGTGAGAGTCTCAAATGCTCTAGGGAACATTGTTGATACCCAGGAGAGAGGCAATGAATGAAAAACATATGGCATGTTGGATCCCTGCAGCTGAGGATGTCATCTCAAGCCTTGGGGAGCTTAACTCACCTCTCTGGGCTTTGATTTCTATGCCTAGAATAAGAGGAGGGGATTTTTAAGATTAGATGTCCTTCACCTGGGATCCATGAGCTGAACTTTGAGATAGTTAATATTTAAAATATTAATATCATATAAAATTAAATTTATTATAATATATCATACAAGATTGTGTTATATGATATATTATACATGATATAATATTATATATAACACATTTTATATAAGTATTATATTATACACTATAAATATTATAATTATATATGAATATATAATATGTTACATTATAGATATAAAATATATGCATTTACCCTTTGTACTTTTACACACTCTTGCAAACATACTAACCAGAAATTATGGAGATTATGTTTTGATAGGAGAGATAAGTTGTAATGGCAGCATCAATGAACATATGTGAATTTGGCGGTTCTTGGTTGGGTGATGGGACAGGAGAGTAGCTGGGAGAGACCAGATGCTGATTAGTGAATTGGGAATGACTGGCAGGTGAATGGAGTAAAGAAGCCTGAGGTTGGCTAGCCTTGGGGAGGTGGGAGAATTTTAGGGCACAGCACAGGTGGATTAAGGACTGCCAAATAGAGCAGTCCTAAAAGGAGTCAGTTTTGAATCGCCATTAGTTGGAAGGAAGAAAACGGAAGTAGAGGGCTGATGGAGGACGATGGAAGGAGAAATGCTAGGGAGAATAGAATTGGGTGGATAGGGTTTGTCATCCCATCTCTCTTTGCATCTCTTCCCTTCCTTAGAATATCCTCAATTCCACCCCCTTTGTTTTCCATATCTTTCCTTCTTTCTCTCCCTCTACTTCTTTCCCTATTTTCTCAGTTTCTCTGTCCCTCTATTTCCAGCTCCTTTAGCTAGATATAATATAAATCCAAACTATAAATTATTTATTGTTCTATTCATTGACTCAGGCTTTAAACTTCCTATTCTTAATTTTAAAAATAGCCAAATATTTCAAATTTTTCTCTTAACCCCCTCCAATCCCCAGTAACTCTAACTTCTGTTAGTTCCAAGGTTCTTTTGACTTGTATGTGACCCTCAACTTTTTGAAAATTCTTTCCCAGTGGGCCAATGGTTCTCATCAGAAAAAAAAAAAACTCCATTTCTCATTCCTCTTTTAAAGAATACAATCTTGGGTGTGCTGGAGCCAGTTCTAACCCGAGAGCTGATTGTTCAATTTTCAGCATGAGCTTTACCCCTTGGAATTCAGCAAATGCTACAAATAAGGCCTGGATTGATTGTTTTGTGGATTGTCTACTTTGAAGAGAGTGATTCTGAAAATGCTAATAATGCAGTTTAGACTTAAAAGTGTGTCTTGCCCTTCAGAGAGGCAGATGCTAACCTTTTTCTGGCACACCCCTGAATACATGCTATTGGAAAAGTGGACAGAAAAGAAACCTCCTCCCTCTTTAGTTTCCAAGGAGCATGCTCACTACAAGTACATGACTCCCATAACAGCTAATGTACCTCATGGGGTGGAGGTCACAGATCCCTGTTATATGTTATTGTAGGTGCAGAGTGCTGGTCCTTAAGTCCTCATACTTCTAGTAACAAGAGTAATGAAATTAAAATAGCTCATATTCAGATAGTGGGGCAGCTAGGTGGCACAGAGTACTGGACCTAGAGTCAGGAAGACCTGAGTTCAAATCTGGCCTCATACTCTTGCTAGCTGTGGGAATCTAGGCAAGTTACTTAATCCTGTTAGCCTCAGTTTCCTCATCTGTAAAATGACCTGGAAAAGAACATGAGAACCACTCCAGGATTTGTGCCAAGAAATGTCCAAAAGGGGCCGCGAAGAGTTAGACATGCCTGAACATGAAACAGTCACATAGTGTTTACTGATTTTGATTTTTTGATCCAGAAGTGTTTTCTTCAGGGTGGGGTATTCGTGGGATGCCAATTCTTTTGAAATTTAGAATCTCCTACAGTTGCCTGGTGCATTGATAGATTAAATACCAGAATCATAGCTAATATGTGCCAGGCAGTATGGTCAGCCCCTTATCCATTATAACAAACTTTTACCCCACTGGATTTTCACAAACATCCTCCCGGGCTTAAACTCTTCTCCTTACACTTCACAAATGAGGAACAAAGCCTCAAAGAAATAAACAATTTACCTGAGGTCCCCAAGATGATGTGAAGTGGTGTAAATAGGATTCAGAATCACGCTTTCTAATTTCTAGCCCTGTGTGATGCTTTCTATTACATTAGAGGTTCTCAAAAAGTTTTTGGTCTCAAGATTCCTTTGTGCTCTTAAAAATTATTGGGGACTTCAAAGGGCTTTTGTTTATGTGGGTTATATCTATTGACATCTTCAGTATTAAACATTAAAAGATTCACTAATTTTGTGAAAATAGTTTTGACCTCATAGACCTTGTGAAGAGGCCTTGGGGACCCCCAGGGGTCTCCCCTGGACCAAACACACCTCTGTGTGTGTGTATTTTAGTCTTACATTCTTTCTTAGAATTAATACTAAGTATTGGTTCTAGGGCAGAAGAATGATAAGGGCTAGGCAATAGGGGTTAAGTGACTTGCCCAGGATCACATAGCCAGAAAGTGGCTGAGACCTATCAGATTTAAACCCAAGACATCCTGTCTCTAGGTTTGGTTCTCTATCTACTGAACCACCTAGCCAGCCCTGGGTCTCTGTATTACACCATGCTATTGAAGTTGTTTGGGGCTCTATATTTGTGATTTCATTTATATAGGGTACTTCCAAAATGGGAAAACTCCTTCTCTGTTTGTATTTAAGCAATGTTTCTGCAACTTGACTTAGAAAAGTGCCTGAGATGTTGAGACGTTAAGGGACTCCCTTAGAGTTCCTGAGCTATTATGTGTCTGCTGATGGATCTAAATCCAAGTCATCCTGAACTCTGCCCATAGTCACCCTACGGCCTCCTTAGAAGTCTAACCAGAATGGCTACCCCTTAGTAGGAACATCCAAATAGGACAACCCTTTTCCTTTTCCTTTGGAAAATATAAGATCTGCTGCCCTTCCAGGGAGGGGAAACTTTCTTACAAGGTACACTAGGTTCTTCCTTTTTATCAGTGGGTTCTTGAGGGTCTTAGCAACTGAATTAATGGTCAGCCAAAATGACTGATGCTACAGGGATATTTCTCTGTAGTTGATCAGAGTCATTTATTTGTACAAGCTCAGGAATCAGAGCTGGAAGAAAACTTAGCAACAACGTAAACCATTTTATGAATGTCCTGAGGGACCTGGGTTGATCTTGGTCAGGAACCCCTAGTGAAGGAACTGAAATGACCAGGAAAAGAGTATAAAAACTTCTTCAATTTCTTCGTTGAAAATTACTGTAGAAAATCTTTCCAACTCCTACACCTGCATCCCTTTTCCCCTGCTCCACTTTTTCTTGAATTTCCTCTCTGTTATGATTTCAGCCAAATGTTTCAGAAGAAAATGATCTACGTAGCATAGACAGTGCCAAAACACTAGATGTTTTCCTGCCAAACCTTGTGGGGGGATTTTGGCTAGATTGGACCATGGACTTCTCTTCCTTCAAGCACAATTCCTCATAATCTTCCTCCTCTTTCTCAATATGTTCCTGAACTGGAGGCCCCACATTATCATTCTGCTGAATGAGAAACAAACAAACAAAAACCCTACAAGGAAGGACTCCATCATCTAGGATATAGGGGAAGGTCTTATTTGAAAAAGGAAAGTCCTCCTCAGGTTAGAGAGTGCATTGAGACCCTGGCATTAATAGTCTTGCTGCTTCTGTTATTGACCACGGCAGCTGGGTCCTCATTTTAGTAGGAAGAAAAGTGGTCCAGTGAGATGTTTAAAGAGATCCATTTTTATACTCTCAGAGCTACATGGGAATCCCTATACCACAGCTTGTAGCCAGAAATATAAAAGCCCAATCATTGAAGATATGCAGAGCTATTATTTTTCTTGGCGAAAGATAGATAATTTTCTCCCTTCCCTATAAATTAGGGTTTTAAAAATGTTGCTACTGTCTCTTGGCAGGGTGGATGCTGAGGTTTCCTCATTTGTACCGCTTTTCTCTCATCTAGTTCCTTTGTACTTTTAGTCTTGGATAATAATATGGATTTTTTAGTGGCTTTGCATGGCAGGCTCAAGCTCCAACATTTCCCATTGCCTGGGTCCTCAAGAGACGAGCTTTGCTTTCCTGTCTTCTGAAATGAAAGATATTTTCCTCTGTCATCTTTTGGTGAAGAACTGCATTTTTTTTTTGGTCTACTTTTGCTATTCCAGTGCCTTTCACTGGAATTCTGTTTTGAGTTTTCACTATAGCCATTTATAGGCAGGCTGGAGCCCAAGGAAGGATCTCCTGATGTTTGTGGTAGGGGGCATGCTTCTGCTGAATGGTATCATGATCTTTGTGGGCTTTCGTTTGTAGTTGTTAGAAAAAGGAGAGAAGGGGTGACTTGACCCTGAATATTTTTCATTTGTTTCCTTAGTTTTCATTCTAAGTCTTATGTCTTGTATTTTGTCATACTGTTTCATTCTACTGCAAATGGATTTGGATTGAAATGAATTGCTTTCCCCTTCCTGGTTTCTCCACTCTGACCTCGCTATATGTTCCATAGCTTGTCTGATCAAATTTATGCCAAACAAAAAGACACTTGGAAGAGCCAATGGTCTCCAGTAAACAGATATGTATGTTTTGATGGGTTAATGTTAAATAAGATAATAATTGTAAAGTGCAATTAGTGACTGGCACATATTTGTAAATATTAGTAGTCATATTTATTGTTGTTGCTATTGTTATATGGCAAAAATATGGGAAAAAGAAGAGTTACTTGATACACTAAGGCTTGAAACATTCCATCCATGGACCCTCCAAAGCTATGGTTAGAAACTGGAATTTCAATTAGGGTCTGTTGCCATTCCCTTTGCAAAAATGATTCTTCTTTCTCTTCGATCTTCATCCATCTATTTAATTTATACTAATAATAACTGACATATTCTTGGTGCTTTAAGATTATAAAGTACTTTGGACATATCTTGTTTGATGCTCACAATAACCTTGGGTTGTAGGTGTTATTTTCATCCTCATTTTATAGATGAGGACACTAGGGCTGAGAAAAATTAAGTGACTTGTTCAGGGTCACATAACTAATAAGTTTTCTAAGGAAGTATTTGAACTCAGGACTTTCTGACTTCAGACCTGGTGCTCTATCCATTGTGCTACCTGGCTGCCTCGAAAACATGGCTAATTCCTATGTAGTCTCAGGTCATGTACTATTATTATTATTACTTTATATTTTTCTCATTGTCATCATCATCATCATTTTTATTTACCATGTGGAAGAGACTATTCCATAGGAACAAGCAGTTGTCCCCTCTATTTCTAAGTTTTTGTGCCAGAGGCTGAACACATGACCTGGACATCCTCCTTGGTGGTAAGAGAAAGTTGCATCGGAAACTTCCCTACAGCTCACCTAGTTGCATCTCTTGGAACAAAAAATATAAATTATAATAAGAATTAATGTAAAGAGCTTACCCAGTTTCCATTGGTATTTATGATGGCCCATAAGGTAGGTGCTATCCCCATGAGCATAAGGAAACTGAGACTCAGATCCATTAGGATCTCAGGGTCACAGACAAAGTAAGTGTTTGAAGTAGGATTTGAACCCATCTTCCTGACTCCAAGTCTTGGGCTCTGTAGGCTGCCAATCTGGGTTTAGTTTTGTTTGAATCATTTCAGCATCTTCTAGTAAGTCAGTCAGCTGGGCATTCAACAAACATTTATTATTAAATACCTATTCTAAACCAAGTATCATGCTAAGTACTGGGGATAAAATGTAACCCCCCCCAAACCCCAAACCAAACAGTCCCTGTCCTCAGGGAGCTCACCGCCTAATGATGGAAACAACAAAAAATCAACTACATACTGGTTAGATACATTCAGAATAAATCAGAGGAATTTAACAGAAGGAAGTAAATGGTATTGAAGGGGGATTGGGAGAATCTCATGGAAAATAGGATTTGTACTGGGATTGAAAGGAAATCTCTGCTTTGAAGCGGATACTTTCATTAGTGTCCATTGATTCATGGGGAAAAGGTCCCAGAAAATACTGAGGTCCAGCTTGAAAAAATATTATTCCAAACAGCTTACGGTCATTCCTGTTCTTGTCCCTTTAAGAATCTCAGCATATATTTGCGATTGGGTTAACACTAACAGAAGCTACATTTGCACACGGGCCAAGTTCTGCCATTAGTTACATGTGTGTGACTCCTGTTTCGCACAAACACAAGTCTGAAGAATGAGAAGTTGCCACAAATATCCAAGGGCAGAATTCAGTCCTGGGTGCAAGTATGTGAGGCAAACATTTGGCCCATACCATTTGCCCCTTGGAAAAAATTTTCCCATAGTTTTGTTTTCTCTAAGGTATTATGCAGGCCAATAATTTTCCTCATGTTTCAAACATCTCAACCTCCCTGAATCAATTTGATTGCTCTTGCCCCGACTAGAATTGCACAATCCAGTGTTCCAAATGATATCTTTTTCACTAGCTTTTTAAATGCTAGAATAAATTCTCTGATTTGTACACCGTGCCCTGCTGTATACAGTTGCTATTTATACTTTGCCTCTGGTCTACTTCTATGATTTTACCCAACGTGTTTTGAATTTGTATAGTTGTTTACATTTGAGACAATCATACTTTAGACCAACAATACTTATTCTCTTTTAAAACATTTGTCTTGATGCAATTCCCAATTTGGAGGCCTCATACATCAAAATCAATAGAGAGTAGGCAAGCTTCGGGAAGATGAAATAAATGCCTGATGCAGTCTGCCATGTTGTGCTCTCCATCACACTACCATGGATTTTAGGGCTTGATTATCTTTTAAATTCAGCAGTAAGATGATAGGATTATAGGATTTAGACTTTTTAGAGCCCTTAGAGACTATCGATTCCAGTCCCCTTCTCTCATCTTACACATAAAGAGACTGAGACCCATATGGGTTCAACAATTTGTCCAAGTCACAGTGGTAGAATATGGAAGAGGTAGGAGTTTAGCCCAAGTCCTGATCCCAAATCTCGCATTCTTTTCAATGTAGCATACTTCTCTAATACAAAAAGGTCAACTCTGAATAGTGAAAAAATAATGGAGTTGTAAGATTTTGGTAAAGATGTTAGAGAAAGAACCTCAGAAATCTTGGTATATGTTAGCTTACCTTACCCTCAGGCCAGATGATCTAATGTTTGAGAATTTTTCCTATTTATAATAGCACACTGATAGGGAAATGAGAAATCTTTATTTTTATGTGAGCACAATGGAGATAACTAATGAATTTATAAGTTGGCTAATGTTTAACAACTGACTCTCTGAAAAGTAGGACATACTACTAAATTTAATTTGCATTATTAACATTTTCTGTCATTCTCTTAAGTCTACACTATCAACAAAACAATGAACCATGCCCTGAATTGTAGCTTTTGCCAGTTTCCAAAATGTAAATGGTCACACTGAAAATTTAACAATTGACTCTTTGGAGACAATAAATAGGATTCATAATAGGAAAAAGAGCCTTCCTCTTCTAGCCCATTGTTTCCTGTCCTCTTTGGGGGAGGCTCCTGTTACTTGGTAGGAATGAGTTAGTAGAACCCAGCTTGTTTTCTCTGCCCAGGAATGTAGAGGAGCATGTCCTTGAGGGAGCACCATGGGTGAGACAACCTCCCCATGCCATTTACAAAGATTGAGCCATGGTGGTGATGACGGTAATCAAACTTGCATCCATGCCCCCTATGGTGAATGAGTAGTGGGGACGGGGAATTTTAGTTTGGAAGTGTCTCAAAAAAAAGTCCTATCTACCCAATGGATGATTTAATCAATACATTTATGTTTCTTAGGTTGAATGGGGTTTTAGTCATAATAATTAGTACTAAAACACTCGGGGCTTCTTGTGTAATTGTTATGATTATAGCGATAAGTAAAACTTAAAACCTTTAATGTGTGTACAAAATTAAAATGCATATGGATAGCATGGAATCACAGAATCATGATTTTTCTACTCCTATATTGTGAGATAGAAAATGGAGGATGGGACATGGACTCAAAGACTTGGATTTGACAGTATCTCCAGCTGTGTGACTAGAACAAGTCGTTTAACCTTGATGAGTCAGATTTTCTCTTCTGTGAAAGGATGATGATGATACCTGTAGTTGCCACCTACATGGTTTCCTTAATCCTATTTGTCTCAGTTTCCTCATTCATAAAATGAGCTGGAGAAAAACATGGCAAACCACTGCAGGATCTTTGTCAAGAAAACCCTGAATGAGGTCATAGAGAATTGGACACAACAGAAACAACTGAACACTATTGCTAATGATTCTTATATCTTTTTTGCACAGTTTCTTGCTCATGAAATGTTGCAGCCTGTTCACATTTACCTGGAGTCTCTCCCATTGCTCTTTGGGTAATTCTTGATTTCACTTCTTTAGAGTGTGGTGTCCCATGACTTGCAGCTTTATATAATGCCAGTAACAATAAGGAAAAAAAATAAAATGAAGATCTCAGTGGTAATTGCCAAAAGGTGACTTGAAGATAATAAACTCTTCCTTTGTTTTCAGAAAAAGTGCCATAGCTATGAATTCTTTACAGATAATGTCTAGTACTTTTTTTTTTAAAGAACCCTTATCTTCTGTCTTGGAATCACAACAATGCATTGGTTCCAAGGCAGAAGAGTAGTAAGGATTAGGCAATGGGGGTTAAGTGACTTGCCCAGGGTCACACAGCTGGGAATTATCTCAGGCCAGATTTGAACCCAGGACCTCTAGGCCTGACTCTCAATCCACTGAGCCACCCAGCTGCCCCCTAGCATTGTTTTAATAAAACTTTTCATGTATTTGTCTCTCTTAGTGTCTTCTTTCAAGACTCAACTCAAATCCTTTCTGACAGAGGCCTTTACCTATCTACCCCACCTCTGTTGACTTCCTTCTGAGATTACTTCCTACTTCCCTTGTATATATCTTGTTGGTATATGGTATTTTTATGTTGTCTCTACCATTGGAAAGTGAGCTAAGGTCTGAATTTTTACTCATTTGTATCCTTAGCACTTGGCACAATGTCTGGCACTCAGCAAATGTTTAAAAAAAGCACCTGTTTCGTGACAGTGCTTCACATCCCCATCTTTTCATAAATCCTCCAGAGAGGATCCACTCATTGTGCTTAAAGCTCCCTCCTCAGTCTTGTGATACTTTCCAGAGTACTTGGGTTTCCATCTGTTGTTCTCTCTTACTATGTTACTGGCTTACCTCTTTCCCTATCTTAAGTATCTGTGATAATGTCATTTATTTCACTTCTTGCATACAAGTTAAAAGTTGACAACTTGTTGCAATCTGATTGTAACCTGTTTCAACTGATGCTCATTGGGGGACTCTCCACTGCTCTTGAGTTATTGAGAGAACCCCAAATACCGTCTAGTGACTGGAGTGGTCTAAAAGAAAGCCACCAATTTATGGAAACAGAGATGGGACATAAACACTGTTGCCAAGCTCTGAAGGCACCATAGAATATTTAATAAATGCTTCCGTGTCACCTGATGATGTTTTAAGTTTCTCCAGGCTAGGGGAGTCCCATCATAAAAGAGTAGGAAGAGAGTAAAAGGAGGTAGAAGGGAGTAGGAAGGAGGGAATTTTGTAAATGAATCTATGTGAGTCTTTTTGTACTGGGCATGCCATTTCAAGAAGGAAATGTCTGGATAAGAGTAATCAGAAAGGGTCTTGAATCCAGGACATGAGAGGATTACTTGAAGAAACTATAAACATGCTGATATCTCCCCATCCTCAAAAAGCCCTTGCTTGATGTTTCTATCCTCACTAACTAGTGTCCTATATGTCTCCTTTTTGTGACTCAGTTGCTTAAGAAGGTTGTCTTCAATAGAAAACCTTTTTCTTTCCTCTCATTCTCTTGATCCTTAGAGTTTTATTCAATTTATCTGAACTCAGCTGCTTCAAATAAAAATTCATTCAAGTGATTTAGAAAAAAACAATCAAATAAATACACAAAAAACAAACATCATTGAGGAAACTTAATTTTGATTACTCCAATCATTCAGGTCCCTACTTTTGATAGACATGAAGGTGGACTGGGGAGTGGGAAGAGCCATAGGTGGGGCTTTCCTACACTTCTGCTATGATCTGTCAAGTAGAAATGTCACAGGTGGGAAAATCTTAAAGTTTGATGTTTGTGTTTGGACCAATTTCATTGCTTTCTGTTTCCAGGGAAAACCAGAAATCCCTGGTTGTCAGTTACCTGCTGGCTCCTCCATTCTTCACCCAGGTCTGAGGCTTGCCCTAGGCATAAAAAGAACCTGATAAACCACTGGTCCCTAGATAATCAGATTATATCTTTATCTCAGAACGGCTCATTACCTGGAAACTCACAGAGAAAGTAGTTACTCCCTGAGTCCCTCCATAAGCTCTTATTTCACACTACTCCTATCCCGATCATTAAAACAAATGTATTTTGGTCACAATAAAGGGAAATGCACAATTATCTTTTCAATTTACTCATATTCTCTGCTAAAATGTTGTCATCTGCTTTATTTGGCATATGATAGCATTTCCCTAAAGCTCTCCTCCATTTCCCTCAATTTACCTCAAGATCTATGTCTCAAAAGTCTCAGTGTAGTTTTAAATTATTAAAGATATCAAGTTCTTAAATTCTATGAGTCATTAAAGGATAAGATATTAACCCTTAAACCTGCAAGAAGACTTTGATAATACCCTATAGATGTGATACAGTAGAAAGATCCCTGGCTTTGGAGTCAGAAGATAAGGGTCCAAATCCTCCTTTTGGCACTTACTAGATAGATGACTTGGCCAAATCATTTCATTTCCATTGTCCTTAGTTTGAAGTTTGTTGCTCATTTGTTTCAATCACGTCCAACTCTGTGACTCCCTTTTGGGGTTTTATTGGCAGAGATACTAGAGTGGTTTGCCATTTTAGATGAAGAAACTTTTAGATGAGATAAGGTAAACAGGGTTAAATGACTTGCCTGGTCATATAACTAGTAAGTGTCTAAGACTGAATTTGAACCTAGGTCTTCCTTCATTTCTGACCTAGTGCTTTATCCACTGAACCACCTAGCTGCCCAATGTAACATGAGAGGTTACATGAGAGAACCAGATGGCATTTCCAGTTCCATGTGGCTATGATTCTAAAACCTCCAAATACACAAGTGTTTTCCCAAGTGTAGGAGTTAAATTAATGTTCAATACTTCAAGTTATTATTTTTATAAAGTTTATTATCTGACAAAACATAAGCATGTGATTAAGTTTTTTCTACCTGCTCAAAAAGCTTGTTCTACCAAAGCAAGACAAGAAGGAAACAAGCTGGGAGACAGAACTCCACTGAATTTATCTCCTGTCTATATCAGCATGTAACAAGAGTAGGAGAGCAGGGTGCTGGGAATAGTAGTTTAGTTTTCAGGGTAACAGATTCAAGTTACACAATATCCCCCTGAGATCCTTTGGAAGACTAGTCTACCCAATGGATCTTGTAAACATAACCAACTTTTAAATTACAATAATTTGGGTATAAAAGGGAAAGAAAACAAAACCAATGATTACTAAGCACATTGACAAAAAGCTAATTGGGGGCAGTCCCCTTTGGCATAAGAGTATACATACAAAATAAATGTGTTACAATCACCCACAGTTCAATTTCATTACAACCCAAAGTTCATTCTGGATTTTAGTGTAGTTTGAGGTTTCTATAGGCATCTCCATGGAGCTCCTGGTCTTATGGGGAAGTACAAATAAAGACAATATAACAGCACATATAGCTAATTGTCAAAACACAGTAACTTGAAGTGCCATTGTATAACACAACTTAAACAAAATAAAATCTTAAAACAAGCAATCAGCAAATACAATATATGTGACAGGATACAGGCACTGAAATTCAAGAGTCCTTTTTTATCAATTCCGATACAGAGATTTTTCATAAAACAATGGAGTCTGAAAAGGCTTAAAAGCCACCTCCAGACTCGTTAAGGTTCCTTCCACTCCCCAGTATCATCGTCTATCTAGGTTCTTTTTGGTCACACTTCTGGGATCTACCATAGTGAGGGAGAATTCTGTGCTGAACATAGTGTAGAGGAATCCCATATTAGATGTATTATAGAGACTGGGCAGTCCAGAATGGCAAGGGGGTGTAGGGAGATGAATTTCTCTTTTGAATCTCAGGATTATTCAAGCTAATTGCAAGGACCAGTGCACCCAGGAACAGTAGGAAGAAAAGATACCCTACAACTGGGAGCTGTTTGAGACAGGGAATGCACAGCTCTTTCATAGAGTAAGCCATGCTTATAATTCTACTTCCTGTTTGGAAGAGTAACCTTCCTTCCCCTTCCCCCTAGGGGTAAAATGTCAGGGGGCAGCTTCCTTCCCCTGCCATGTGGACAGGGAGGAAAGAGGGTAGAAGCTTTCTTGACTAAGGGAAATACAGCCAGGCTTCCAAGGCAAGCATCTAGCAAGCACTCAGCTGTTGGCAATGTAAGGGAAAGAGGGATTTATACTTTCTAAGCCTACGGAAAGCTACTCCAATTAGCAGCAGCAACAGCAATAGCAGCAGTAATAGCAGCAGCAGTAGAGGGAGGAGCAGGAGCAGCCACAAGGACCACCAAGGCAGGAAGGAAGGATCAGCAAGAGCAAGCTGCTGGGACCACCCAGAGAGATAACAGCAGGAGGCAACAGGTAGCAGAAGCAATGCTGGGAATGAAGAGAGTTGGGGTGGTGGGGGGGGGAAGGGGAGAGAGGAAGCCATGGCAGGAGAAATGTGGTTTCTTTTCAAACTAATTTACTCAGAGAATTAAGGCTTCTGCCATAAATGTAGGATTTAAATTAATGCGCAATACTTCCAAGTATTGTTTTTATAAAGTTTATTACTGACAAAACAGAACCACGTGACTAAGTTTTTTCTATATGCTCAAAAAGCCCACTCCACCAAAGCTGAGGCAGGAGGGAAACAAGCCGGGAGAGACAGAACTCCACCAAATTTATCTCCTGTCTACATAATCATGTAATGACCAGAAGAGAGTAGGGTATTGGGAATTGTAGTTTCGCTGGGGATAGTAGTTTTTAAGGTAACAGATTCAAATTACACACTAGAAAGCCATGACCTCCATTATGGGATGCAGAGTTTTTAAATGAAGCTGGTTGGCCTCTTAGGGAGTCTTCATAATTTCTTCTTTTGACTTAGACCTTTGATTTCAATGAGGTAGAAAACCCCTTCTCTGATGAGGCTTGTTCTGCAACTTAGTCTTGGAGAGTTGCCTGGGGAACTAAGAGAAGTGACTTACCTACTCTCACACTGCCAAAATGTGAGTCCTTGGCCTTAGCCTTTTCTGATTCTATAGCTCGTCCTCTATTTACTACTACATCATGTTGACTCTTCTGTTCCATAATAATGCCATATTAGATAGTCTTAAAATACTTCTGTTCTTTGTTAGAAGCAAAATCACTTATTTGGGGGGGGGGTTATTGGGGTTATATAATATAATTTTTTAAAGTGTCTATTCTATGTAAACATGGTTCAAATCAATATGATACTCATTAAACCTGATTTCTAATGTAGCACATTATATTAAAAAATAATCACCATATTGATCACAGAGTGCTCAGATATACTTTCTTTTTTTTTTTAATTCTTACCTTCTATCTTAGAATCAATACTGTATATTGGTTCCAAAACAGAAGAGTGGTAAGGACTTGGCAATAGGAGTTAAATGACTTGCCCAGGATCACACAGCTAGGAAGTATCTGAAGCCACCTAGCTGTCCCTGGTATTATACTTTCATGATATCATAGAGCTGAAGAAACTTTAGAGATTGTCAATTCTATTCCTTTTGTTTTACAGATAAGATGTCATACAGGAATGAGGTGGCTGAGATGGGATTTGAATTCTCTCTCCTTTCCAAATCCAGAGCATTCCCAATTGTACTATTTTCTCTTTAATGAGTGTCCCATGTTTTGCCCACTAAAATCATCACAGAGACTCCACAGTCTTTTAAATCGCATAGTCTCTTGAGGCTCAGGAGTCTCTTTAAATTAACTCTAACCCTTTTTGATGATAATACCCCTAAATTTAAAAATAACTATAAGATTTTTGTTTCTATTGAACTATTTCTATTGTATTCTATGAGGTTGGGAGTTAGTATAAACTTTAACATTCCAAGGGAAAAAAAAATAAAGCTTTAATTGTTGGCAGCCTCAGAATTTCCTGGAAAAAGCTTAGCAGAACAATGTGGGAAAGACTGCTATCAATGAGTATACACTTAAAATACCTTTTGGACCCTTAAAAAATGAACCTGTGATTTTGTGGGTTTAGTGAATTTTCCTTAAGGAAGCTCTCTTAATCATTGTAGACAGGCAACTTCAGCAATGTGGGAGGTGCTTTTTTGTCTTATTTTTTAGAAAAGTGCTTGGGGGCATTGAAATGTTTTTATCTGAGATGATTCTTGAATCCACGTTGACAGGACTCCAAGGCTCTCTATCAACCAAGCTACATTGCCTCTCAGACTGACTCAAGATTGTAAGCTCCTTGACGGCAGAAACTGTTTTTGCCTCCTTTTGTATCTCCAATTCTTAGCACACTGCCTGGCACATAATAAATGTTTATTGTGTGAATGTTGATAGAGGAGGAAATGACTGATTCCTGATTCAACAGTCATTTCAGAATTAGTAGTCCAAGTGGAATCAGATTAACTAATAGTTAGAACAAAGTTAACAATAAAAGTCAAATGAGGACACAATTAAAAAATGGTAAATTATTGTGCAATTAGAGCAGCCGACTTAGAGCTCATTTGCAAAAAAAAAATACTGAAAAGGAATAGTGGAAGATTATAAGGCATATTATTTTGCAAAATGAGAAGGAATTAATGTGAATTAACAAGTAAAGAATTCATGTGAATTCAAACAGGCAGAAAACTTGGCTTGAGGTCCTGCTAAGCTTGCTCATTCTTAAGGGCTTTTACAGACAAAACCAGGGCAATAAAGAGAAGAATAGCACTTTCAGCTTTTTGAGAATGATCTCTGCTCACTGGTGATGGTCAAACTGCACACATCTGAAGCCCTTCAGTCTTTGACATAATGTGTGAAATGACTGGCAAGGGAACTTCAGAAAGTTCAGGAAGAAGCGATCTAAATGCAAAGAGAAGTTTGTGCTAGAGACAAACACCACTGGAAAGGCATCCAGAGAGACACCTTTTCAATATTCTTTTGGAAGGAGATTGCAAAAGAATGGAAAATATTCTAGAAAATACTTGCTATCCTTATTAAATGCTTGTTGACTAACCAAGAAACTGTAAGAAGGTATCAGTTCATTCCTATGATGTGCTTATTTTCTCTTGTAATTGTTCCATGTCATGGAATTTTCTCAGAATGAACTATACATGTATGTGTGACCTGAGTACCAAGTAGTTTCTAGATCATCCTTCTATGGGTAATTGAATCAAGTTCAACACTGGGGAGCAACTCTCTAATAATCTGACTCATGTTTGGCCTCCACTCAAATAATTCTGGGAACATCTACATTTAGCTAATGTTTGGCTCTCTCCTAAGTGAATAAATCAATTCACCTGAAAGCAAACAATATTTGAACATAAAACATATTTATTATAACACGTATAGAACAGAAATGAGACTCTCCTCCAATTGTAGTTAACAAAAGAATAAGGACAGCTTCCTTCTTCATCTGCATCTAAACAAACTCACAGTAAATCCCTGGGTGCTGGTGGAGTTGGGTCTTCAGAGGAAATAGTGTCTGACTGGCATTGGACTGGGCCCTGGTCCTACATGCCACCAATGGCACCCACCTCTGCAGCAATGAGGTCTCTTACCTGACAATATTGACAGGTTTGCCTGGTCTGTAGCTCTTTCCTCTTTTTTCCTAGATGCTGTGGGTCACTTGTCTTCTAGCTGCAGCTTGCGACCACCCTTGCCACCTTTGAAGCACCCCTTTCTTTTGCTTCTCTAGCACCCCAGAAATTCTTGCTTTTCACCTTTCTGAAGGTACCATAGTCCAAGACATTAAAGAAAATTAAGTCTCTTCCTACTTCCTACTTCCCTGTAAATATACATTACAAAAGTAAGGATTCTTTAAAATAAAAAATAAGGGAAGAAGCAATTTTACAAATGATTTTCTTTGAGGAGTCACAATGGTTTAACAATCTGTTTATAGAGTATATGTTCAAACATAACTAACAGTCTATTATAGAGAGATAGAAATTTTGCTTATGTAAAAATGCAAAATACAATTCAATCACTAATCATTATAGTCAATATAAAACATCACAATGGATTCCCAAACCAACCAACAGGAGACAGAACGCATGAAGCCAGTGTAGGGGAACAGGGATATGGAGAGGAATCTGGAGTTTGATGAAGGCATGGGAAACTGTGAATAAAGGTGAATAGTCCCATCCCATGGAATTTAGGGATTGGGGATCCTATCACTTGTTGGTGTCTTCCCCTTTGAGGATACTCAATCATTCCAAATTCTGTTCAGAAAGTATCACCCCATGCTCAGGTGAATGGGAGAAGGCTGCCTCTTCCTCCTCCCCACAATAGCTCTGAGTATTGTCTTGCTCCAGAAAAGTTTACAGTTATCCCCCTATCTCCCATTTGCATTCCTGGAAATTTCAGTGCACACAGATATTCTTGAAGAAGTTGGTAGGGAAACCCTGATGCCTTTACCATTTTCTAAAGGCAAGAGTAGCCTTAGGAGAGCAAATGACCTTTGACATAGGTGGGTTCCTTTAAGAAGAAAGTTCCCAGGGACAGCTGGGTAGCTCAGTGGATTGAGAGCCAGGCCTAGAGACGGGAGGTCCTAGGTTCAAATCTGGCCTCAGACACTTCCCAGCTGTGTGACTCTGGGCAAGTTACTTAATCCCCATTGCCTAGCTCTTACCACTCTTCTGCCTTGGAACCAATACACAGTATTGATTCCAAGATAGAAGGTAAAGGTTTATATTAAAAAAAAAAAAAAAGAAGTAAGTTCCCAAGTTCCCTCAACCAGTTTGACTATAGGCAGATTTGTAAGGCATGCATGTTCCTGAACTCCAAATATCTATCTGTAGGAAAAAAAGGGGGGGAGGGGTTCTATAATGTAGCCTATACCAACTGTTTTCCTGAGTCTGCATTGCTTATCTAAGTCTCTAAATGATTTGATCTCAAATAGAAGAGGTCCAGGCACTTTACCAAGGAAAAAAATGGCTGTGGCCAAGATCTAATTCTAATCAAATCCAAGCTGGAGTCTCTGCAAAAGAAAATTTAAGCATGCAAAATTCCCGATGAAAACAGGGACTCCCCTTTCTTCCTGCACTCCCACCCAGGGTCCCCAGGATACCCACTGGCCATTCTGCTGTCCAGGTAAGGCAGGATCATTTCTGTCGCTGAAATCTAGAAGCTGAGTAGATCAGGATGGATGCTGGCATCTAGGACAGGGTCTTGGATGGTCAACAGGGTCTTGTTTGTACGAGATGAAGTCCACCAAGTGGCTCATCAACACAGCAATGAAGAAAGAAGATAATGGGGGAAGAGCTTGGGGACTCCACAAGGCTGTCGAGTGCACATCCAAGGGAAAAGGCAATCTATTTGGCAATCTATTCTGCAGCAGGCTCCTCAGTGGAAGGGTGGTCTTCCTCATCCTCTATATCATAGGCGGTCAATGCACTGTGAGGCTGGCTCTCCTGTAGAATAGAGCTGATGAAGGAATTAGGAGACAGTGACATCACCAAGTTGGTGGGATATTCTGGACTGGCCTCTTCCATCTGGGAGCTATCTATGGTTGGTGGGCTAGAGGGCTCCTCCTTGATGTGGATCATCAGGCTGTTCTCGTCATTCGGATCAACACCGGCTGCGGCAGCGGTGGATGCCAAGGGGCTGAACTGCGGCAGATCCGCCATGCCAATGGGTTCCATATTGGTTGCAGAGAACAGACTGGAGTCACAGTGGTCCAGTGATGAAGTCCCAGGGGCGTGGGCAGCAAAGCCATCATCTAAAAAGTCCGGGCAGCTGCATTTTTCAGGAGAATGTGCCAAGCTGATCTCATCCAACATCAGGGGCACCTTCCTCTTCAGTCCCAAGAGCTGGTTGGACTGGACCAGGGAGATCAAGAACTGGGTCAGCTTGTTGACCACTTTCTGTTGCTGGGCTTGCTTCCTCTGAAGGGTGGTCAGTTCCCTCCAGAGGGCCTCATTCTCCTGTTTTATGGCGTCCAGCTTCAAGTCCATGCAGTCCTGCTTTGCCTTCATCACCCGCACGTCGTGACCCAGGCAGGCTACGTTGTCTTGCTCCGCAGTGGCAAGGTCCTCGGTTTTGATCCCAGGGACACTGGTTACTTTTCTCTTGATGTTTTCCAGGAGCTGCTCATGGCCCCGCAGAAAGTCCGGGTGCTGGAACTCGGTGAGGTCCCGCTGGGCCCTCCTCTGGGGGCCTGGCTGGACGTGCACCACCTTGCGAAAGCCGTACATGTTGAGCTGGCGGATGAAGCTGGCCATGTGGTTGTGTTTGAAATACTTGGGCAGCACCTCCTGGGCAAACTGACCTGGGTCGAACACGTGGAAGCTCCGGCCGCTCGGACTCCAGGAGATGAGCGCGTCCGTGTCCGGGTCGCTCACCAGGGTCCACAGCTTGGTCAGGAAGGCTGGCACGTTTAAAGGGCCTGAGTGGCCGGAGGCGCTGGGCTTCTCCATGCTGGCTGCGGGCAGGCGGGCAAGGTGGAGAAAGGCGGAGAAAGGCGCGCAGGAGCTGTGGAGAAAGGGAAAGGAGGGCGGAGCTGTTGTGCACGTAGCCCCGGACCGGCGGCTGCTGAGTGGCTGCTGCTCGCCCTTCCTGTCTGCACTGAAGTCCTTCAAGGCCAAGGTCACCCCCCACCCCACCCCCAGCTTTGCACCTGGCAGGCCAGGCTTTCTCCCAAGAGAGACCCCACCTCATACTGTGCCGCCATCACAGCTGACCACAGTCTATGGGCGATGAGAATATTTAATCTGTTAATAAACGCCACCCTGGACTCAGCAGAATAAACTGCAGCCTCCAAGGACCTCCTTAAACAATGGTTTCCACACATTTCTCTAATTTCATCCCTCCGCAGGTGGCTTGTCTCATTGGAAGGGCCAGAACTGATGTCACTTAAAGTGTAAATCTTAGGGATAAGGTCAGGGTTGAGGAGTTGGGGGAGGCGGCAGGGAGGAGACAAGAAAGCCTCGCCATCAGGGTCCTGGAGCTTGGCGGAACTTACACTTTGCGGGGCGTAGCTTGTGAGAAACTAGGGTTCCTTCCAAGCCCACAGTGAAGGAGTGGCGGCACCTTCCTGATGATAGCTCCTGTTTATGAAGTCCTTTAAATATGGAGATGCCGATACACACGTATGTGTATATACATATATATACAAGGAGTCCACTAAATCTCAAATCACTTTCAAGCTATTAGAGCTTAAATGATAGGTTATAGTACATATTAGACTGAATGACATTCTGTTATGTGTTAAATTATATGAAATATCTCATTATAGCATATTGGATATTATGTTACAATATTTGAAATTATATCTAGTATTACATTGTACTATACATTAAGGATGATATTAACTATTATATTGTGTGATAAATGTTACATTATGTTACATGACATATTGAATACTACAGTATATTATACTACATAATACAATAGTAAATTTATTATCATACATGATATTATAGTAGATATCAAATTACAGCACATTGGATATTATATCCTAGGATATTGAATATTAAATATGATATGATATTAAGAAATTACATTATATGTAATATTAAATTATAGTGATATATTAAACGTTATAGTTTGGTGATATGAAACATTACATTGTACCATACTGACTATTACATTATATCATATTATATGATTATGATATTAAAACATATACTAAATGTTATATTACATTTTATGGTACTATAAATTAAATGAGATGGAACACATACTATAATATTAAACAATATATTAGATATATCAAAAATGACATATACTATATATTAGTCACACTATATTCTGTGATATGTTGTATTATGCTATTACATTGTATATTTTAATTAGACATTTATTTTTAATATTATATTTTACTGTTTAAAGCATCCAATACTACATGCATATTTCCATATATTTTAACATAAATTTTAATATATGTATATTTACATATGTAATCTTAACTTAAACATCCCCCAAATGAGCATTTTCATATCCACAGTAGAACAGAATAAAGAGTATTGTACATGATATTGCAGATTTCTGTAACGTTCAGCTTGCTTTTCTTTTTAAACTTATAACATACACAACATACATAGGAAATAGAAAATATACATATACAACAATGACTTTTGGAGCTATCTCACTCCTTTCTGCTTCAGTTTGGTCTTCTGTTCTCTTTCTGTTCTGTATAAAAATAGATTATGTATACCTTAATGATCTTTCCTTTCTTCTCTTCTTCCTTCCCTTTCGGCAGTTGTTTGTTGTTTTTTGCTTGTTTTGGCAGAGATGGGAATGGGAGAATAGGGAGCAGAGCATGGACAAGTGAAGAAAGTCCCCCTGCTAATACACATCAGCAGTTGTTCAGCAACTTAGAGTCTAAGAGAATGAACTGGGGCACCAAGACAGTATGTTCTACAGCAAAGACTCAAACTGGTGCCTTTGATACTGAAGCTGACCTTCCATCAGCTACCCCTGGCTTTTTCAGTAAAGTGTTTATTACAAGTATTAATATCTTAATTTGACAAATAAGGAAACTGGGGCTCAGAGTAGTTAAGATACTGGCCCAGGTGCACATGGAAAATGGAAAACTGAGAAGATGATATATATCTGGGCAGTAGAGACCCAGAAAAACAAAGGAGAAAAATTAGGTTTTTCTGTTAAAAGAAACTGGGAAAATCAGATCCCCCCAGTGCCCTTCACTACTCTGATTAGTTATTTTCCTTCATCCTTCCCTTGGTGATCATGGTTAGAACTGTTTTATAAGCTCATAACTGGTACATAAGGCAAAGCAGTCTTTGTTTTCAGTGACAAAGGTTTAGACTAAGGCCACTCCTAACTCCTAACTTCATGCTACCCTTCATACTCAGACCATCTTCTTTCCAATTCTCCCTACTCTTCTTGGCACCTCAAACTTTATTTGGAACGTTTCTTGTAAAAGGTCATTTATTTTTAAAACATTTCTCTCTGCCTCTGTCTTTATCTCTATCTCTGTGTATCTGTCTGTCTCTTATTCTGTTTTTGTCCTTGTTTCTTTCTCACTCTTTTGCTTTCTTGCTTGCTCTAGCTCTCGTTCTCAGCATGGTCAATGGTTCCCGTTATATCTGTTCCTTAAACTCCTTCTTGAGAACCATCTTTTCTGGTGGTGGTAAGTCTTCCAGATTTTAGTTTTGATTGTTACAGTAGGTCTTCCCTTTCACAATCTTGACATTCTTTAAGCTATTTTCCTGGTTTTAGTTATTCCCTTTGTATCAGGTTATATATCTTGTTATGCTTCTCTATTTTCAAAATATTTCTCATTTCATACAGTATAGGGATATTCCATTCTATTTATACGGTACCATTAATTTAGCTATTGCTCAGCCAATGGCCATTCTAAGGATTGAATGTTGATGTTGTTTGGGCTCTTTTCTTTGTTATATGGATTTCAGCTGTAAGAGTTTTAAATCTGGTGTGTAATTTCTCTTTTGGAGAATTTTAGAATGTGAGGGGACTGAGGGAAAGTGTGTACTGTTATTTTATTGGGTTTGCATCTGAGAAGACTTGAAAAGGCCTATTTTTTGAGAGATCATAAAGCTATTGATTTTAAGCTTATTGACAGGAGCAAAGAGCAATAATAATGATGTCATAATATTACTTAATATAATATAAATCATTATAATATATAATCAGTTATTGCAATAATATATTATTACTTGATACATTTACAGTGTAATATATCATTGTTATTATCATTCATTCCTCTCATTAAACTTAAAGTCATTAGTTTTATGAACTAACAAAACCCAGGAATTTTATTACGCTTATTTAAAATTTAGATAATAATTATATAAAAAGTTTCATTAAATAATTATATATTAAACTTATTTGTAATTATATGTAAATAAACATAATTATGGGGCAGCTAGGTGGCACAATGGATAAAGTGCTGGGCCTGGAGTCAGAAAGACCTGAGTTCAAATACAGCCTCAGATACATTAGCTGTGCCATTCTGGGCAAGTCATTGAATCTTGTTTGCCCCAGTTTCCTTATCTGTAAAATAGATTAGAGAAGAAAATGGCAAACCACTCCAGTATTTTTGCCAAGGAAATCCTAAAAGATGTTATGAAGAATTGGACATAACTGAACAATAACAACAAAACATAATTATACCTAGTTATTAATGAATATTTTTGACATTTTACATTTATATGAACTTTCTAAAAGCCGGGGTTCTTAACTTGGGGTCTAGGTTGTTTTTTTTTAAATATTTTGATAATTGTATTTCAATATAATTGGTTTCCTAATTTTGTATATTTTGTTTTATTCATTTAAAAATATTATTCAGAAGAATCTATAGGCATTACCAGATTGCCAAAGGGGTCCATACCCCCCCACACACACACAAAAGATTAAGGATCTAGGTTTAAAGTTTGCATAGCATTTTATATACCATTATCTCAACTGATTCCTGTAATACCTCTGGGAGGTGTGTGCTTTGATCTCCATTTTATAGATGTGAAGGAACTGAGTCTTAGAGAGGTTAAGTTACTTTCCTGAAATCACAGATTAAATGTCTGAGATGTTATGATTTGGAATAGAAGTTGGCAGACATGTGCTGATGGAAGCTGTTTCCCCTATTAAGACACTGACACTCAGGGAAGAAAAAAAAAAGATGTCTTTATGTGTCTGTAATTTCTTATTGGTGACCACATTGAAATAAATATGGAATAGACAAATGATGAGTTTATTAAAATAACATGGTATATTTCTCTTCTGGGACACAGATTTGATGCAAGTTCTTGTTTGGTGGGTCACCTCTCTTCTCTCCTACTCCCTTTGCTGCATGGCCAAGTTATCTTGTCCCTTGCACGTGTAGAGCTCCTAATGATTTGATGGAGAGTTACCCATCATAACCAAGGGCAGAATCTGGTCCATATAGTTGAAATAGAACTAATGCCCAATTTGTAATTTGTTTAGCTGAAAATGAGCTATGGTTATAATATTTCTGAAAGAATAAACCTTCATCTTCAAAACCTGCAACCCTTGGGGCAAGGGGTGAAGTTTAAAAAATCATTATTATAATTTTTTTTCAAACTTGCAGTAAAGGATGAATTGCTAAAAGTTTCAGTCTATGAAAAGAATTAAAGTTTTGGTGGAAACTGGATATCCGGGGTGGCTGTTTTTCATTATGTTGTTGCTAATGAAAAAAGTGGGACATTTCCTTCAAAATAGGATTCTGTTTTCATTATTCTTATTTCCCAAAAAGGAACTTTTCCCTCTGGTTTTGAAACTATACATAAGTGCTCATTTTTTTCCCCCCTTGAAGAGTATTCAACCCTACAAGATAGTATCATGTTGCTACAGGGCTTTTGAATTTTAAATTATTATTTAAAAGCCTAGCTGCTGGAATTAAACTTTATCTCATTTCAAAGGCTTATAACATCATAGGATTTAGATATTGAAGGAGGAAATCTGATCCAGTCTCCTCATTTTACAGATGATGAAACTGAGGCCCAGGGATGTTCAGTGATTTGTCCAAGGCCATGTGAAAGTAACTGGAAGAAATGGTTCCGTTAGAAAGGGTAGGAAGGAAACAAGCATTTATTAGAGCCAAGTGTGGTGCTAAGAGCTCTAAAAATATAATTTCATTTGATCCTTGCAATACTCATTTGAGGTAGATGCTAATATTATCTGCATTTTACATTTGAGATAGAAAAAAGTTAAGGCACTTTCCTAGGGTCATATCCTTTGTATCATGGAGTCTGTTGTATCTGGGGCTGCATGAGAAATGAGTACTTTACCAAATAATACTGATAGTAATATATTACCAAGCTACCAATAATAATATCAATCTATCTCAAGCTTGTAAGAAAGAGGAAAGTCCTAAGCTAAGGGTGAGGGGTCCTTGGAGACCTTCACCAACTTTAAGTACTCTAGGGAGGACTCTAGACCCTTTACTTGAATGGGGTCACTGGAGCTTTGCCTCAAGTGCTGAAAGTTAGAAAGTTCTGATGGCACTTAGGATTCTTCAGTAAAAGAATAAAACAACTGAGCTTAACACATAATTAGAAAACAATTAAAGCATGAAACTACCAGATGGTGAACTCCCTTGTTCCAACTGCTAAACCCCAGATGAGTTCTGGTAGATGATAGAACTACTTTTTCTCTATACCTTCCCCTTAACCTCAAACAAAATTGTTTTAAAAAGTTTAATCTACGTAAAATTTTTGATTTTTATTTTTTAAATATTTAAACAAATACCAAATAAAATGGAAATTTCCATTTGCACAATATGACAGAAAAGGAATGTTTTGAAAGTACAGTGTATAATTTTTTCTCCTTTAAACATATAATAAAGTCAATAAGCAACTTTCAAAGCTGTCACATTTATCTGTGGTTCTTTCTTTCTGTCCTATTTTCTTCTGTGCATAAAAAAAAAGATGCTTCAATGACTTTTTTTGGCTATACTATCCCCGTCCTTCCTCTCTTTCCCATCCCATTTCCCAGTTGTAAAAAGAAAAACAAGCCTTATGTAACACACATGTATAACCAAACCAAAAAAATTCCTGTATTGACTATTCTAAAAATATGTATCTTATTTTGAATCTTGGGTCCATCTCCTCTGTGGTAGGCTTCATCATTAGTCCTCTGAAATTTTGATGGATCAGAACTTTTAAATCATTCAAAGATGTTTTTCTTTATATAGTTATTGCATAAATAGTTCTCCAGGTTCTGCTCATTTCACTGTGTATCAGTTTATATAAGTCTGTCTGGTTTCTCTGAACCATTTGTAATTCTGTTGTAATATTCCCTTATATTAACAGAATGTAATTTGTCTGACCACTCTCCAATTAATGGGCACCTCTTTGTATACAAGGCACCCCTGTATAAACTGTACATCTGTATTTGTGTATGGTCAATGTATGTATACATATATGTCCATGTACAGACATATATTCCTGTGTAGGAATATACTTATATATGTGTAATTATATATATACATACTTCATCTTATTTGTAGTGAAAATTAAGGGCATTAGCATCAGTTGGAGAATGGCTAAACAAATTATGTTATATGAATATAATGGAAGGACTATATATGTAAATATACATACATATATATTTTGTAAAAGTTAACATTAACAGTTGGATAATGATTATATGAAATTATGTGGTCACCAGTATTTATTATATTTTGAGTTAAAAATTTATTTACAAATATTTACAAATAGAGAGGAAAACAATAAAGAGGAGAAATGTGAGAGGGATAGAGAAGTTATCTATCCTATCAACGTAAATGTTTTGCTCTGGGTCTGCTTAATCCAGGCCGAGATTAATTAGCTCTCAACCAGGAAGGCTGGTAGTGAGTAACCACACAGCCTCATCCAAGATGGAAGCTAGTCTCTCCAGACACTAGGAAGGAGTCAGCCTTTCACTCACCCCATGAAGTAGTAAAAGAGTCAAAGTCCAAGTAGAAGCCAAGCTCCAAGCCCACAATCCAAGCTGAAGTCTCCAGAAAAGGTCCCTCAAAGACTATCTAAGACTATCAACAGAAGATAATCTCTTCAGACTATCTTTTCAAAGACAATCTTCCACTGAAGGAGTTCAGGGCTTGCTTTTATGGTGACTTCTTATCCCTTCCCCTCTTTACAGGGGCCAGTCACAGTTTCCAAATTGTCTAGCACTGCCCAGGGAGCAGTGTCTGTGGGATTGATTTCTCACCTTCTGAAGGTGTTAATTTTCATCAAAAGGGTTCACAGAGGGGGCAGTTGGGTAGCTCAGTGGATTGAGAGTCAGGCCTAGAGATGGGAGGTTCTAAATTCAAATCTGGCCTCAGACACTTCTCAGCTGTGTGACTCTGGGCAAGTCACTTAATCCCCATTGCCTAGCCCTTACCACTCTTCTGCCTTGGAGCCAATACACAGTATTGACTCTAAGGCAGAAGGTAAAGGTTTAAAAAAAAAAGGTTCAAAGATTCCTGGCTGATTGAGTTTCTGAGGGTGTGAATTCTCTAAGTACCTTGCTAGCTTCTCACCTAGTACTAAGTAGGGTATTTAATATTTTGTTGATTCAATTTAAAAGTAGACAAAGGAGAGTTAATCTGTCTTCAGTATAATGAGGTTCTAAGTAGGGATACTTAAGTTAGTGTTAACTCAGGATAGACAATAAAGAATTCTCTTTCACAGTTTATACAAACAGACTATTTCTCAGATCTCTTAAGTAATTCTAAGTGGGATGGCTGAGTCAAAGATTATGCACAGTTTAATCAGTGTGTCAATAAGCATGTTCTTATGTTCCAAGAATTAGGGATACAAATACAAAAAAAGAAAGAGTCCTTTCCTCAACCAAGCAATCAATAAATATGTATTAAGTGCCTACTGGGACAGCTAGGTGGTGCAGCAGATAGGGTACAAGGCCTGAAGTCAGAAAGACTCCTCTTCATGAGTTCAATCTTCATGAGTTCAAATCTGGTCTCAGATACTTACTAGTTATGTGGCTCTGGGCAAATCACTTAACTCTGTTTGCCTCAGTTTCTCTATCTGCACAATGAGCTGGAGAAGGAAAAAGCATACCACTTCAATATTTTTGTCAAGAAAATCCCAAATGGGATCATAAAGAGTTGGGCCAAAATGATTCTACAACAAAAAAACTCCAAACATTTACTATGTGCCAGGCACTATGCTAAATTCTGGGGATATCAAAAGAGACAAGTGACAGCCTCTTCCCTCAATGAGCTTATACTTTAATAATAGAGACAATGTACAAACAAGCATATACAGAACATGTTATATACAGGATAAATAGAAAATAATAGAGGGAAGGCACTGGAATTAAGAGGGGTTGGGAAAGTCTTTCTGTAGGGGATGAAATCTTAGTTGAAACTTAAAGAAAGCAAGGGAAGTCTGTAGTTAGAGCAGGAGAAGAAGAGTGTTTCAAGCATTGGGAACAGCTAGAGAGAATGCCTAGCACTAAGAGATAGAGGGTCTTGTTCATGGAACATCCAAGTGGTCAGTGTCACTGTATCAAAGATTTCCTGAGAGGAACTAAAGCATAAGAAAACTTGGGGGAGGGGAGCAATGGAGCTAGGTGGCTCTTGAATTGAGAGCCAGGCATGGAGACCGGAAATGTTGGGTTCAAATGTGGCTTCAGATACTTTATAGCTTTGTGATCCTGGACAAGTCACTTTCCTCAAGTTGTCTCGCCCTTACTGCTCTTCTGCTTTGGAACCAATACTTAGTATTGATTCTCAGATGGAAGGTAAGGGTTAAAAAAAAAAAAGACTGGGAAGATAGGAGGGAGATAGGTTATGAAATACTTTGAATGCCAAACAGAACATTTTGTATTTGATCTTGCAAGTGATAGAAATCCCTTGGAGTTTGATGTTCTAATCTCCAATGGAAAGAATTTTTTATTGGACAAAATACACGGCAAGTCTGCTACACCTTTGATATAGGCAGAACTCATTACCTACTTATTCTCTCTATACCCATCCCTCCTATAAATTTCCTTTTCTCTATTGAAGATACTAATATCTTTCCAGGATCAAATGAGATTAAAGCTGTAAAAGTACTTAGCACCAATGTCTGGCATATAGGAGGCATTAGATAAATGCTTGTTTGAAGTCTTCCTTCAGGGGAAAAGTTTTCCCTCCCAACTTTGAAGTTATCCCTAACTCCCAGCACCCCAATATGTAGTTGCCACTTCTTCCTGATCCTGCCACCATAGTATCTGTGGCATTCCAACCCCCTTGTCTTATTGATATGGCTACACACTGATATACCATATACCATATAAGAAGGCAAGAAATAGTCCCTGTCCTCCAGGAGATCCCATTCTAAGGAGTCTCCTGTTGGAGCTTCCTGTGTTTATTCTCTCATCTCCCAAAGTGGTCTTCCTAAAGCACAAATCTCACCATTCCACTACCAAGGGCTCTGTAGTCAAAAGCTGACTGCCTGAAACATTCCCAGTGTGCCTCTAAACCATCTTCTACATCTGTCTCTTTTGAGCTGCCTCTCTTCCTACTCCCTGAGCTACCATCCCCATCAGTGCCTTTGTTCTTTCTCCTCATCACTTTCCACTCGGCTACTTTCCTGGACTTCATCATCTCTAGAAACTCAACATTTTGCAAGATGAAATCAACTTAGAAATTCTCACTAAAAATAATTTCTCTTCTTTTTATGTGTAGACTCCTTCATTAGACTGTGAACTCCCAGAGGACAGGGACTATGTTGGTATGCCTGCCTCATCCCATAGGGCCTGGCTTCATGCATATTTATTATTGACTCGGTTCCTTCTGCCTGGAATATATTTCCTTTCCTGAGAATCCTTAAATTTCTTCAAGGTGCAGCTTGTGCATATCACCTGCCATAGGACATGTTTCCTGACTTCCTTTAGTATTGATGCATTCCCTTCTTTTTGGCTTCTCATGCTTACAAATATCATAATCTCCTTTAGGTCAGGAATTACTTTCTATTATGAAATTTTTTTGCAATTGATTTTCTTTCCACTTATCTTGTAGATACCTTGCACTGTGTTTGTGTGTGTGTGTGTATATATGTATGTGTGTATTTGATAGCTGTCTCCCCTATTAGATTATAAACTCCTTGAGGGCAGGGATTATCTTTTGCTTCTTTTTGTATTACTAGAGATTAGTACAGTACTTAATAAATGTTTATTGAATCAAGAAGTGACTAGAGTAAACCCTTAAATGTTTTTTTAATTAGATTAGATTAGATATGTATTTAAGAGCTTTGATATTAGGAGTCTAGAAACCTCACTTCTGGTCCTAGTTCTGACACTGTATGTGTGGCCTCACCATTACTTCAACTTCCATCTCCCTGGGTCTAAAATAATAGAATCAGGAGCTATTTAGACTGGAAGAGACCTTGGAGATCATTTAAACCAGTTATCTTTTGAAAGAGGGGTTTGAACTAAAAATTCTTCCTTGTGCTAAGATACCATTGAAAATATGAAACATGAGAACTTTTGTTCTCATTTCAAATTATTCAATGAATAGTTTTATTGAATAGTCTTATAATAGTTTAACTTTTCCAATTATTTCAATTCAATGAAATTCAGCTTTGATAGGGGTGGTTGTTGCATTCGTAACCCAAGGATTTACCTACCTCAGCAGCTAAGAATAAAAATAAAGACAAAAAGGACCCAGGACTTATCAGGTTCCAAATCCCTTGTTCAGTCAGTCTCTTTCCAGGGGTTCATGATTTACTGCCTGTCTAAAATGTAATAAAAACTCCAACTGTGATGATACCGTTAAAATCTCAGAGGAATTTCAGTTTTGAAGCTTAGATAAGAAACCTACTCTCCATGGCTGATCTATTTCAGGACACTTAAAAAAATGGAATTCACATGAAATTTTTATGGGTTTCAGGGTGAATTAACCCACGATTCATTCAATGATACTCTAAAGAATAATGCATTCATGTATGTTCATGGATCTCAGAGCTGGGAGACTCAATCTGTCTCCACAGCAGTTGTCTGTCTGACTCAGGCAAAGCCTTATTGAAACTGCAGTAAAGGCCACCTTTGTCTTCCATCATTCATTCTGCAAATATAGGTGAGATTTAAGGAGGAAGCATGATGTAGGAGAAAGACAATTAGATTCAGAGTCTGAGGACCTTGGTTCAAATCTCAGTCCTGCCACTGGATAACTTTGAGTTCTTGACCTGTGTGGCTTTGCCAATTCTTCCCTATCTTCCCTCTCATGGGTTAGGCAGTGGGGACAAAAATAGAGAGTTTCTGCCCTTGAAGAGCTTACATTTTATTAGGGGGAAACAACATGGGCACAGAAAATTAAATGTAAGTAGAGACCGAGTTGTTTCCAGGGTAAGGTCACATATCTTGTATGAAGGGCAGTTTGTTAACAAGAGAACAGGTGTGCCCAGAGGACACAGAGAGAGGAACAGGAAGGGTAGGACTGGCATAAATAGGGATGAGGAAATGGTGGCCAGAGAAGGAAGCTTAGTAAGTGTCCTTTGAATATTTCAGTTCAACTCAGATGCTTCATTGTATATAAATGGAGAGTTTGAAACTTTGACTCAATTCCCCAAAAGTCCTTAGCATTTCCCAAAATTCCCTATACTCTCTCCTGCATCTCCTTGTTGGTGAGATCACGTTATTAGTATTTAACTGGCTGTAACTCCTTCCACGTCCTCTTTGGCATGATGCAGCAATCAGCAGTGATGGTGGTAAGGTGGAGATTTTGAAATGGTTGTTTTAATTTTATTTTGTAACCTCTTTATTCCTTGCTTTCTAATGATCATTTAACAAACCTCTAAAATAGAATATTTTCATTATTTGAGATATAATTTAAAATTTTACAATTGTAGGGTGCAGGGATTCTGAGTGGGGAACCCCTTAGAAGTATGAGGATTCTAAAGAGGAAGCAGCTAGGTGGTACAGTTGGGATGGAGTGCCTGCCCTCTATCTCTTTTTATAGACAAGGAAACTGAGGCAAACAGGATTAAGTGACTTGCTCAGGATGACACAGCAAGAAAGTACTTGAGGCCAGGTGTAAACTCTGATCTTCTTGACTCCATTCATTACACCATCTGACCCTCAAAGGCCTTCTCCTAATTCAAAAAGAGTTGAGATATGTATTGGTATGGGGAGAACCCACACTGGTGATGCCACTTGTTAAGATTAAAATTTTGGGGAAACTGTTTTTCTCTTCAAGGAGTATTATATTTTTATGAGGTTTATTGAAGATTAAAATATAAAGAAAACACAAGTAAGAAAAGCACGTGTCTAGGCTCAGAAAACCTATTCACGACCACTCACATCTTGCCTGCTAGGTGGAGAGTCGTGTGTGCTTCAAAGCGGAAGTAGAAAAAAAAAGGTCAGAGCCTATTCACAACCAGATTAAATACCCCATCTCACTCTCCGCCCAGGTGAGGTTTCAGTGAGATTAGAGGGCATTCTGGGGAAGTGGAGCAAGGACTTCTGGGGATTGAAGTCCTGGATTCAAGTCTCCATTTTTACACACTGAAGTATTGAAGCCCTTTGGATGAAAGCTTCACTGATAGGGCCAAAGTCCTTCTGTGATGAAGATGTGGGTTTCCCTTCTAGGAGGGATCAAACAGAAACTAAATCCTCCTTTACATTGGAGTTTTCCTTAGGGTAATTGACTTTTAAAAATATATACATATATTTCTACTTTGGCTTAATAAAAAATTTTAAACCCTTACCTTCTGTTTTAGAATCAATACTGTATGTTGGTTCCAAGGCAGAAGAGAGGTAAGGGCTAGGCAATGGGGGTTTACTGATTTGCCCAATGTCACATAACTGGGAAATATTTGAGATCAGATTTGAACCCAGAAACTCTCATCCCTAGGCTTGGCTCTCAATCCACTGAGCCATCTAGTTGCCCCCAATATAATTTTTAATATTTGTTTTCTGACATTTTGTAATCCATATTCTTTCCCTTCCTCCCACCCCACAAAAGGAAGGTAATATGATATAGGTTGTGTATATATTATCATATAATACACAGTTCCATGTTCTTCTTGTGAAAGAAGACACATTGCTTATACTAGAGAAAAATAAAGTGAAGAGGTCTACTACAGTCCACATTGAGACTCTGTTTCTTCTAGGTGGATATCCTTTTTTTGTCATGAATTCCTTGGAGTTATCTTGAATCTTTGCATTGCTGAGAATAGTTGTCATTCACATTTGATCCTTGTACTTTATTGTTGTTACTGTGTGTAATGTTCTCCCTGTTCTGCTCACTTCACTTTATATCACTTCGTAGAAGACCTTCTAAGTTTTTGGTGATCATCTTGTTTGCCTTTTCTTTTGGCATATCCTATACAACATCTTGTTTAGCCATTCTTTGGTTGATGATTATCCCTTCAGTTTTCCATTCTTTGCCACCTCAAAAAGAATAGATTTTTTTTTTAAACCCTTACCTTTCGCCTTGGAATCAATACTGTGTATTGGCTCCAAGGCAGAAGAGTGGTAAGGGCTAGGCAATGGGGATCAAGTGACTTGCCCAGGGTCACACAGCTGGGAAGTGTCTGAGATTTGAACCTAGGACCTCCCGACTCTAGGCCTGGCTCTCAATCCACTGAGCTACCCAGCTGCTCCCTTAGATATTTTTTTTTTTTGAGAAATAGATGAGCTTTTATTTTATTTATTTATTTTTTAAATTGAAACATTATTTTTTTATTTGGTCAATTTCAAACAATATAACTTGGTTACAAAAATCATTTTCTATTCCTCCCTCCCCTCTCCCACCCTCCCTTAGCGGATGCGCAATTCCACTGGGTATCACATGTGTCCTTTATCAGAACCCATTTCCATGTTGTTGATATTTGCACTAGGATATTCATTTAGAGTCTACATCCTCAATCATATTAAAAGAATAGATATAAATATTTTTGTATGGTAGGTTCTTTCTCCCAACCTTTGATGACTTTGGGACACAGACCTAATAGTGATATTGCTGGGTCAAAATGTAAGCAGAGTTTAATGAGCCTTTGGGCATGGTTTCAGATTGCTCTCCAGAATGGCTGTATCAGTTCACAGCTCTGCCACTAGTGTGTCCTGATTTTCCCACATCCCCTCCTCAAACATTTATCATTTAAAAAAAAATTTTTTTTTGTCATATTAGCCAGTCTGGTAGAGGGGGTGTTAATTGACTTTTCAAAGTCCTATCATCTCAGGGGTAGCTAGGTGGCTAGTGGATGGAGAGCAAAGCCTAGAAACAGGGTATCCTGGGTTCAAATCTGATCTCAGACACTTGCTAGCTGTGTCATCCTGGGAAAGTCATTTAACCCCAAATGCCTAGCCCTTATTGTTCTTCTGCCTTGCAACTGAGCCTTGGTATTGATTCTAAGATAGAAGGTAAGGGCTTATAAGAAAAGTCCTATCTCTTTAAAGTCACATAAATAAAAACAATGGAGGGTTTTTTGGGTGGGGGGAGGTGGTGATAGTAGCTAGTTTCTCATTATTTTGTGAGATAATTTCAGATTTCATCTACTGGAAAGAGAAACCAAAAAGCCATTCTTTGACTCTTTTCTTTTTATATCACATATTCTTTTTTTAATTTTTTAAAATTTAAATTAATTTTTTTCTGAATTGAAAAAAATTATTTAATTTAGAATATTTTTCCATGGTTTCATGATTCATGTTCCTTCTCTCCCCTCCCCACCCATAGCCAAAGTACAATTCCACTGGGTTTACATGTATCATTGTATATCACATATTCTTTTTAAAAAAATCCAGTTTCTTTCTTCTTGTGCTTGTTGAACAGCTCATTCCTGTACTTTGCTTTCTCCCTTGCTTCCAAATTGAGGCCACATGGCCATCCCACTGCTTTCTTGCTAGACTGAAGGAGGATTTTAATCTATGACGGTTAATTGTCATCAAAAGTTGCCTTTTCCTCTACCCAAACCAGAGCACTTTCTCCTTAATCCAGGTTCCTTAACCATTCCAAATGGCCCTGGGTTGGAAGCCAGCCCAGTTTAATTAGCCATAGAGAGGACAGGCCCTCTGTGACTAAAATGTTTCTGATCCTGGCGTAAATCTATTATTTCCTCCAGCCTCCTGATTGCTTCCATGTCTGTCACCTTCTTGACTTCTGATTTTGCTAGTTTAGATGATTCTGATTTTTTAAAAACTTAAAGTTTTATTTTTTATTTTTAGCCTATTAGTAGACTATTCCTAGTGGCTTTTCAAGGCTAAGTTTCTGGCAGTGCATTGGATACACTGTGGTTAAATTCTAAGGTGAGAGGAAGACAGTGATAAAGAAGAAAGACTTGGTTACAACCAACATCCGGTATAAATTTTCTGGATCATACGTGCATAGGTTTAAAACTAGATGGAACCTGAGCCTTTTCGTTTTGTTGTTCCTGGACTTGCCAAGATTAGGGTGTTTTTCCTGTGTCAAAAAGTTTTGGGGTCTATGTGTAAGCATAATGAAATGAACATAATTCCCTGTTTTTGAATAGCAAACATTTACCTAGCTCTTAAAGGCCTTTTTAACAGCTGGTGGGTGGTACAGTGGATAGAGTACTGGACCTGAAGTTAGGAAGATTGATAAGATTTATATTTCTGAGTTCAAATCTGACATCAGACACTGAGCTGTGTGACCCTAGGCAAGTAGTTAGCACTGTTTGTTTCAGTTTTCTCATCTGTAAAATGAGCTAGAGAAGGAAATGGCCAACTACTCTAGTACCTTTGCCAAGAAAATTCCAAATGGGGTCATGAAAAGTTGGACATGACTGAATCTATGAAACAACACTAAAAGATTGATAAAGACTTTAAATGCATTTTCTCATTTGACTGATTGATATACTTCATCCATTCATTCAACAGGCACCTGTTATGGGTCAGCCATTGTGCTAGGTACTGGAGATACAATGAAATGCATGAAATGATCCCCGAGGCAAGAAACTTCTAAAGGAGAAGAGAAAATGTATACATGTAAATTTTAAAAAGGAAGCATTTACACATCTACAAAATAAGCACAAGGTAATTCTGGGAACAGAAGGCAGGAGCATGAAAGGGAATAAGGAAAAATCTCATATTGGAGATGCTACCTGATCTAGGTTAAAGGAGCCTCAGATGGTGCGGATTTCAATAAGTTCCACAGTAATCATCAGGACTCTGTTTTTACAATTTATTAGGTCTACAAATGTCTTGTGGAATTCTTTGCTAAGCTTTTCTGCACCTTTCATTGGGATGCCATGTGCAGAACATCAAAGGGTTATTTTTTTGCTCAGTACCATTCATTGCCTACACCCTGAGCTATCTGCCATTACAGATCCCACCTGTTGGATCATCTCCATTGGAGTTTAGTGTTGGAAGATCTACCTGATTCACCTTCAAGCTCAGAAAAAATTGGGAATAGTTAATAGGAAAAAAGTCAGTCAAACTAAGAGGGACAAGGAAAAGCTTCCTGTAAAAAAGTAAGATTTTAGCTGGAACTTGAAGAAAAACAGGAAAGCCAAGAAGCAGAGATGAAAAGGGAGAGAATCCCAGGCATGGAGGACAGCCAGAGAAAATGCCTACAGTCCGGAGATGGAATATCTTTTATGAAGAACAGAAAGTAGGTCAGTGTCACTGATCACAGAGTTCAAAGGAGGGAATACAGTATTAGTAGAATTGAAAGGTAGGAGAGAGAGTACTAATATGAAGGATTTTGAATGTCAAATACGATTTTGTATTTAATCTTGAAGGTGATAGGGAGCCATTGTAACTTATTGAGTAGGGGGGTTACCTGATCAGACTTGCCTTTTAGGAAGATTATTTTGACAGCTGAATGGAGGATGTACTAGAATGGAGAGAGATTTTTGGCAGAGTGACCAGCCAGAAAACTTTCAATAGTCCAAATATGAGATGATGA